>NW_012103587.1:4463801-4466614 GCF_000951045.1 Mandrillus leucophaeus
CGACTGCAAGGATTATGTGGAAAAACAAAGATTTATGCAGGAAGGTCATTTAATGATTAATTCAGATTTTAATTATATCTCAGTGAAGCAGGAGAATAGGATTTGGAGGCAGGGAACCTAAGGCCAATTTATGCTGACTTCCTAGAACTGAATCAAAAGGAAAACCCCACCTTTCCATATTCAAGTAACAAAAGGATCAGAGGCTACTACCTTTGCAACCCGACCCCCGTTTCCGTGTTGCAGATGAGAAATGGAAAGTACCACTGATTGGTCCCCTCCCACAACCAATCATACTGGTCACAGGCCTAGTCTTCGTTTGCATAGGGCTGTAACTTCGTAACTTCACTTCAGCCTCTGATTGGTCCCCTCCTGTGACCAGTTGGACGTTTGCATGGGGTCTAACGGTGTAACGTCACTTCAGCCTCTGATTGGTCACCTACTGCAACCAATCAGACTGGTCCCAGGCCACTCCTTCATTGAGTTGGGTGTAACCAAGTAACCAATGAGAAACTTCCAGGGGGTATGTAAACCCCAGAAAATTCTATAGAGTAAATCTCCACTTTTGTACTTTCCAGTAAATGTCTGCTTTCAGTGCTTCATTCTTTTATTGCTTTGTTTGTGCATTTTGTGCAATTGTTTGTTCAAAATGCCAGGAACCTGAATGAATTGTCGTGAGTATTTCAAGTGATTCTGACAAAAGTTGTCACTTGACTTCACAGTAACATCAGCCTGAGGTCCAGTAACAACTTACGTCATAATCGCTTGAAATACTTTTTAAAATGCTGGCTCCTGTTCACCCCCTCTCCCACACATCTGTCTGGGAGGGAAGCCCGGGAGTCCACATTTTAAATGAAGTTCCCAGGTGTTTCTGAGTCCCATTAAAGTACCAAAACCATCAGTTTAAATCATGGAATGTTTTTCAAGTGTTTACCTTGCTTAAGTCCAGCTTTAAAAAGATCATTCTTCGATTCATCAAAAATGTAACTTACAAATGGCCTTGGGAAATATGTTTAAATACAACAGATAAATGAGAATTCATAGTGGGAAAATGCATATATTTGCGGAATGTGTTCATACATGTTCATAGCAATCGTGCTCCAGTCAGGACACAGACACTACATCACTAGCTTGAACATTAAGCTTTTAATATAAAAATTATCTATTGAAAGGGATGAAAACTCTTCAGAATATAAGGGGACTTCAAAAAGTTTGTGGAAAAACAAAATTAAAAAATAAAAGTAAAAAATGTAAACTGTATTTCTGAGCATAAACTCTGTCAAGTTGAAGACACTTTTGTGAGAGATGATGCTAGACATTTAGTCCATCCCTGTAGAACCGAGGGTCTTGGAAGTGTTACCATGTCAATGCAGTCTTTTCACATTATGAACTAAAGAAAAACAGGTAAATAGGTTCCTTTAAATATAGATTTTTATTTTAGTTTTAGAAAACAAGAAGTCAGAAGAAACCAAATCAGGACTGTAAGGTAGATGCCTAATGATCTCCCATGGAAACACTGGCAAAATTGCCATTTTTCCTTATTTTTTATTTTGATTATTATTTTTTTCTTTTTTTTGAGACAGCGTCTCCCTGTCGCCCAGTTTGGAGTGCAGTGGCACAATCGTAACTCATTGCAGCCTGAAACTCCTGGGCTCAAGCAATCCTTTCACCTCAGCCTCTCAAGTAGCTAGGACTATAGATGCTCACCACCACACCCAGTTAAGGAATTCTTCTTCTTCTTCTTCTCCTTATTATTATTATTATTATTATTATTATTTTATAGAGACAGGATCTCACGATGATGCTCAGGCTGGTCTCAAACTTCATGGGCTTAAGCAATCATCCCACCTAGGTTTCCCAAAGTACTGGGATTCCAGATGCGAGCCATCATGCTCAGCTGCAAAACTGCCCCTGTTTGATGAGAGGGATGAGCAGGAGCTTTGTATGGTGATGGCGGAGAAGGACTCCCTATTGAAGCTTACTTGGGTGTTTTTCTGCCGAAGCTTTGGCAACCTTTCTTAAAACACTCTCATAATAAGTTGATGTCATTCTTTGGCCTTCCTGAAAGTTAACAAGCAAAATGCCTTCAGCATCCCAAAAAACTATTGCCATGACCTTTGCTCTTGATCAGTCCACTTTTGCTGTGACTGGACTTCTTCCACCTCTTGGTGGCCATTGGTTTGATCGTGCTTCATCTTCAGGATAGTGCCAGTAAAGCCATGTTTCCTCTCCTGTTACAATTCTTAAATGCAGTGCTTCGGGATCTTGATCCCATTTGTTTAAAATTTCCAATGAATGAAAGCTTTGCTGTTCTCTGTGGCTGATCTGGGCAAAGTTTGGCATCCACTGATTGGACTCCACTGATTGGAAAGTTTGCTCAACTGTAATTAATCATCAGCCAGAGTTGTGTAAGCTGAACCACTTGAGATGTCTATGGTGGTAGCTGCTGTTTGTGCCATTAATCATCAGTCCTTTTCAATTAGAGCACTAACAAAAAGAACTTTTTTCCTGCAAATCGATGTGGATGGTCTGCCATTGTGGGCTTTATTTTCAGTATCATTTTGTTCATTCTTAAAATGATTTAACCATTTGTAAACTGCTAATTTCTTTTAGGCATTATTCCCATAAATGTTTTTTAGTGTCAATTACCTCACCATTCTTACACCCAAGTTTCACCATAAATTCGATGTTTGTTATTGCTTCAATGTTAGCAGAATTCATGTTGCACTCACAGAGGCTTTTTCTCAAACTGATGTTTTTTTATTCTTGCTGCCTTAAACTAAATCCTGCTCAGCTCTGCTATAAAAAGTCAGTAG
>NW_012103587.1:4471664-4472394 GCF_000951045.1 Mandrillus leucophaeus
GGATTTACAGAAGCTTTTGTAAATATATACAAATAATTAAAGAAAAAACATATTCAAAGAAATAAAGGAAAAATGGTATCTATGAGAGAAAGCAATTGTAACAGAGAAATGTATACTACAAAAATAAAAATTTTAGAGTTAAAAAAGCAAAATAACAAAAATGAAAAATTTACTGTATTGACTCACCAACATATTGAGATGTTGAAAATATGTATTAGTAAAGTTGAATATACCTTAAGGAAAATAATTATATCTTAAGAACAAATAGAAAAATATTAAAAGTAGATTAGCAAGACTTCTTGGATCTTTGAGACAATACCAGATAGCTCAACATCCATGTAATTTATCCGAGGCCAAATGAAGGCCAGAAGAGAGAAAGAGACAAGGAAAGGAAAATGAAATACATAAATAACAGTCAAAACTCACTAAATTTGGAGAAAAATGTTAATGTCTAGGTCTAAGAAGTGCAACAAACCTCAATTATTTTAAACACAAGCACACCACATCAGGGCACATCATAGTCAACCTGCAAAGCACCAAAGAGAAAGAGAAAATGCTGAACTCAGCCAAAAAATAAATAAGTATTAAGACACATAACATAGAAAGAAACAAGATAACAATTAACAGCCAATTTTAACAAGAAACAAAGAATAGCATAATAACATGTTCCAATAGAACAGAATAAAAAGAGTGGATTTACTGATACAACAACATGGATGGATGTCTAAAA
>NW_012103587.1:4476388-4479481 GCF_000951045.1 Mandrillus leucophaeus
TGCAGTGGCACAATCGTAACTCATTGCAGCCTGAAACTCCTGGGCTCAAGCAATCCTTTCACCTCAGCCTCTCAAGTAGCTAGGACTATAGATGCTCACCACCACACCCAGTTAAGGAATTCTTCTTCTTCTTCTTCTTCTCCTTATTATTATTATTATTATTATTATTATTTTATAGAGACAGGATCTCACGATGATGCTCAGGCTGGTCTCAAACTTCATGGGCTTAAGCAATCATCCCACCTAGGTTTCCCAAAGTACTGGGATTCCAGATGCGAGCCATCATGCTCAGCTGCAAAACTGCCCCTGTTTGATGAGAGGGATGAGCAGGAGCTTTGTATGGTGATGGCGGAGAAGGACTCCCTATTGAAGCTTACTTGGGTGTTTTTCTGCCGAAGCTTTGGCAACCTTTCTTAAAACACTCTCATAATAAGTTGATGTCATTCTTTGGCCTTCCTGAAAGTTAACAAGCAAAATGCCTTCAGCATCCCAAAAAACTATTGCCATGACCTTTGCTCTTGATCAGTCCACTTTTGCTGTGACTGGACTTCTTCCACCTCTTGGTGGCCATTGGTTTGATCGTGCTTCATCTTCAGGATAGTGCCAGTAAAGCCATGTTTCCTCTCCTGTTACAATTCTTAAATGCAGTGCTTCGGGATCTTGATCCCATTTGTTTAAAATTTCCAATGAATGAAAGCTTTGCTGTTCTCTGTGGCTGATCTGGGCAAAGTTTGGCATCCACTGATTGGACTCCACTGATTGGAAAGTTTGCTCAACTGTAATTAATCATCAGCCAGAGTTGTGTAAGCTGAACCACTTGAGATGTCTATGGTGGTAGCTGCTGTTTGTGCCATTAATCATCAGTCCTTTTCAATTAGAGCACTAACAAAAAGAACTTTTTTCCTGCAAATCGATGTGGATGGTCTGCCATTGTGGGCTTTATTTTCAGTATCATTTTGTTCATTCTTAAAATGATTTAACCATTTGTAAACTGCTAATTTCTTTTAGGCATTATTCCCATAAATGTTTTTTAGTGTCAATTACCTCACCATTCTTACACCCAAGTTTCACCATAAATTCGATGTTTGTTATTGCTTCAATGTTAGCAGAATTCATGTTGCACTCACAGAGGCTTTTTCTCAAACTGATGTTTTTTTATTCTTGCTGCCTTAAACTAAATCCTGCTCAGCTCTGCTATAAAAAGTCAGTAGAAGTTTATTTTGATAGAAAAAATGGTTTGAAATCCATACATAATTTTTCCATAAATATGAATTTTCCATTAATTTTTGAAGACTCATTGTATAGGAATAATAAATGGAAAGAGCAGCTACTACCTGTAGCTCTAAAGGAACATACCTAAAATTTAAAAAAAATATAAAGTGTACTTTCTCCCAAGCTGAAATTCAGACCTAATTGGGCTGACGTGGCTGTACCCTATTGCCTGGTTGAGAAGTGTCCTGAGTGTCTTGGGCCAGAACTGGTTCCCAGCTAATGAGCAGAGTTACCTACTGGTGGGCCAGTGAAACTCACTGAACAATGACCACCACCAGGCCTCTGCAGGCTGCTGGGAGCTAGGCCAGAGGAACAGAAAGAAGACACTGTAATCAGGAAGAAGAGCCCTTCCTCAGCTGTTCCTTTCACTGTCTCTTTGGTGCCTCCCCTTTGGAAAAGGCCAATTTTGCATCAACTGACAAAGGAGAAACGTTTACAGGGTCCAGCTCCAAGACCATAAAGCAAGGAGGGACTGGTGGAATTGGAGCTGACAGGCAACAAACAGAAGTGGCAGAATTACTTTTTCTAGAAAGTTCAAGAACACCTGTGTTCAAAATTTCCTGCCATACCTTGCAACACTATGTATGGTGTTAATTTTATTTTTGTTATTTTGAATGTTCTAAATCTGTTATCAGTGAGTCAGTACTGTTTGAAAAGATGTATTGGATAGTGATGATCATTCATTTTAGCAGAACCTCAGTTTTTGAGGGAGCAAATGAAAACATAGAAGATAAGTAGTCAACATCACAAAGCATGTCAAATATGAAGTGAAAAAATAAAATAAAAAATTGGCTCCCATGGAAGTGCTTAAGGCATTCATTCATATTTGTGTTTCCCATGGGTCTTTAGATCAAGATAATAGAGCAATTAACTATATCTAAAATATTTTAAACGTCTTTGTGCTTAATTCTTATGCACAGGGAGAGCTGAAATTCACTTTTGAAATGGGGACTGCTTGCATGTTTTTCTACTTTCTCTCTGTACTGAAACAGGAACAAATGCAGCTACTTCCTACTGGTGATAAAATGAATGAGCACATTCATGAAAAGCTCCTCAACTCACATAGCAGGTTATGAAAGGAAGAGTGATTTTCTGAGCCTTTGGGGATGCAGAGTCATTGAGAAGCATTAGTCTTAATTAATAACAGAGATTAAACTTAAACATGCTTGGCAGCTGTTCCAATATACTTTTTGGTTATCACAACAAGCATACTTTATAGCTACAGTGATAGACACCATGTAACAACAGTTGTCAAAAATCTGATGATGTGATATTTACATATGTAGTTGGCATTAAATGCTTTATTTTTGAAAATTCCTTGGGGCTAATTAATGTTGTTGCCTAATGAGAAGTTTAAAGGAGATCTTCAGTGATAATAATCGTAACCAGTCATCAGTGCTTTATGTCTTAATTAATGATGCCATCTAGAGAACAGAAATTGAGACTTTCAGAGAAACTGAAATCTAGGGGCAACAAAAGAAAAACAGGAAATCACATAAAGTGGGGGACATCAAAGCATAATACAAATTCTGCTCCAGGCATTGCTTAAATGATAAAATACAAAGGCATAGGGAAAACCAGTAAAAATCCAGGTAGAAAACCCAGGAAAAAAATGAGGCAGATTTCATAGTTTGAATCTAGGCAGGTTAACTGTTAACTACAACAAAAGTAAATTTAAAATTTAACAATCCACAGACAAATGAAACATATTCTATAGTTGCTACATTTTGTTGTCTACAAAGTTATCTTTTTCAATCAAAAAGTAGAGAACATTTTAAAAGACAGAAAAGTGTAGACCATAATTCAAAAAGTAGAAGTAAA
>NW_012103587.1:4480231-4482802 GCF_000951045.1 Mandrillus leucophaeus
AAAAGAGTGGATTTACTGATACAACAACATGGATGGATGTCTAAAACGTTACAAAGTAAAAGAAGTCAGATGCAAAAGAGTACAAACATGAAGATTTCATTTATTTCTTACATATGAAATGTTAGAAAAAGGCAAAACTATGTCAGAAAGCAAATCACATTTGCCTGTTTCTGGAGTTACGGAATAGGAATTTCCATCAAAAGATCATAGGGAGATTTGGGGGATATGATGGGAATATTATACATCCTCTGGAAAGTAGTAGTTACAAAGCTGTAAACATTTGTAAAGCTGATTGAAGTGTATACCTGAGAAAGATGAAATTCACTGTAGGCAAATTATATCTTAATGAAACTGTTTTTTAAAAACATATCTTGTTTCTAGCGTCCTGAAACCATTACAAGTCAGGATTCTTTTGATCACAAGAGAAAAAAATCCATTTATTATCCTAATTGAAAAATAGTAATTCATAAACTCTTGTAAGTGAACATGCCAGTGATAGCTTTAAGTATGGATGAATCCAAGGATGCAAAGTTCGACAGGGAATTTGTTCTCTTCATCTTTCGCCCGTGCTTCCTTTGTGAGGGTGTTCCTCTCAGGCAGGATCTCCCTTCATAGGAAGATGGCAGCTGGAAGCTTGGTTGTTCTGACAATAGCCTTGGGACTGATAATCACTGGACCATCATAGGCCAGATGATGTGAACCAATCATGGTGACTAGAGAGATGGTATATGCAAGTTGACTAGAACCATCACCAGCTAAACCGCATGGTCCAAGAGCCAGGAAGAGATGGTTTATCAAAGGAAACTCAGAGTGTTATGACCAGAAGAATTCCTAATCAGCAGACCAGTGCAATGGACATCATTCTATGTGTTATGATTGGGAAAGGAAAAGCAAGCTCACCTTTTATGGCCATCTTCCATGTTCTGAGGATGTATTCTAAATGATTCATGGATTCTCATGGCTACAACCATTGCAGCGGATATGAAAAGATTTATTCCACCTGCAAACTACAGATAATTTCCAGAAGGCTCCTCTTACCTAACTCATAGGCAACAAGTGCATGTGCAAGTTCTTGATGCAGTATAAAGTGTAAAGTGCAATAGTCTTTGAGTCACTTCATTTATGCCATCATTAACTCACCTTGGGCAGCAAGCCACATGCATGGTCCTTGCCACAATACAGCAGTCTCTGTGCAACCTTATATATGCCAACATTGAGCCTCCTCCCTTTGTGATTATGGTGCTCCTACAGCCTTGAAGTTTGAAGTTATTCAGCATTTGATAGTGCCTCTCTCCTGTAAGTCACGTCCAAGCTTATAGTCACTCAATCATGCAGCCATTTGACCAATAACAGCAATCATTTCAAACCTGAGTCCTGCTTACTCAGTGCCCTTGTTCTAATCCTATTGTTCTCTGGAAGACAGGGGCCTTGCTAGGTATTCAACAGTTACTGTGTTATTGAATTCTTGGAACACTGAGATGCCTGTGTATAATCATCCCCATTTCATTGTCCGTGCATGATCTGTCCACACTTTATACCCATCGCCTCCTCTACCATCCCTCTGTGGCTCTCCATATTGCCCTGGTCACACAGACCTCCTTGCGGTTTCTTTAAGACACCAAATAGGCATCCATTTCAAGGTCTTGCTAATTGTGGTTTCCAATTCCTGGAATGGATCTCTCCAAAATACTAGTTATATTCATTCTTGCACTTCCTTTGAGTCTTGCTGAAATAGCATCTCATGCTTCCATGAAAGGCTTCTATGGGCACTCTACGTAAAACAGCATCACACTTAGTGTCTCAAATAGATTGCTAAATAAATTTACTTACTGGGTTTTAGAGATGAATAACTTGGAGCTCAGGGTGATTACAAGCCTTAGCTGAGCAGGCATAGCTGAAAAGCAGCACAGCCAGGATTTGTATCTGTGTTTTTCAGGCTTTACACATGCTCTTCGCATCACACCACACTTCTATCAAACATTAAACACAATGGTTTCACCTTAATCAAACCAAATCTTAGAAATATCTACAACATAGAAAACTGATGAAGGCAGTGCTGCTGTCTATTGATGTGAGAATCTGAATCTGTTGCATGAAACTCATAGAACAGTTTAGAAACCATAGTCTGGGCACACCTGGGCCTCAGAACTCACCTACTTTGATCCCTGCACACCTTGGCTCAGGACCCTAAAACTCAGACAGTTTAAGGTGTGCCTCTTCAGGTGACACAATTTGGGCCTCCCAGCCCTTTGTGCAGAGCCCTTTCCACTGACGATGGTAGGTACAGGCACAACCAACAGGTCATAGACTGCAGATCAGGACCCTTGTCCTAGTCTGGAAACAGAGATTTTTCTGAGCAACAATTTCTCTGAACAATTGGTTTTTATTCTCCGTGGTCTCCATCCAACAATGATGAAAAAGGCCAGGCTCACCATAAAAAATGAGGACTGAGCCCCAGTTAGCTGAGATAATTATAATGGTTACAGTTGAGTTGATTAAGTCATTGTCATGTGGCAGTTACTGTTAAAGCTCACTATTTGTGTTAATTCATTGACTCTACCTCATGCTATG
>NW_012103587.1:4485037-4487386 GCF_000951045.1 Mandrillus leucophaeus
TTAAAGGCATTGGTGTAATAAACATAAACATTTAAATAGCACCACACTTTTTAAACCCTGTTTTTATTAGTTTTCCATGGTACTGTAACAAATTACGATAAACTTAGTGGCTCAGAGCAACATACATTTATTATCTGAGAGCCTGGAGGTTAGAAGACAAAAACAGGTTTCACTAGACTAAAATCAACTGTCCACAGCACTGCATTCCTCCTGGAGGCCCAGGGAAGAATCTGCCTTCAAAGCCAGAAATGACCAGCGCCGTCTTTCTCAGGTTGTGTCACTCTGGTCTCTGCTTCTGTCACAACACCTCCTTCTCTGACTCTCTGCCTCCCCTTTTTTATCTAAAAGTCTTTGCGATTAGATTGGGTCCACCTAGATAATCCAGGATTGTCTCCTTAATCTCAACATCCTTAATTTCGTCACATCCGAAAAGTCCTTTCTGCCATGTAAGTTAATGTAATCACTGGTTCCAGGCATTGGGATATGGGTGCTTTGGGATTAATTATTCTGCAGTGTTTTTTTTTAAAAAAAAATGTTTCAGGAGCTTTGTACAGAGAAGTGTTCTTGGCTTTCTTCTACCCTGAGGTCCATGCTCTTGGCAGGGGCTGTGGTCGCAGACAACACACTCTCTGTTGTGTTCCAGAGACACCCACTGCCAGCAGTCAGTGGGACCGGAACCCCAGAAATGTTCTCCTACCTGGGATGCCTCTAATGTTCTCCCACCTAGGTACTAACGTTCTCCCCCCGGGATTCCTCTAATGTTCTCCCACCTGGGAAGCACCTCGCCTGGAAAACTGGCATTTCAAAACTCCATGGGGTGACTGAGAAAGGCTTTTTCCTTACTCTAATTCTGGTTTTCAAAACCAGAATTAGAAGCTCATTATTTCAGGAAAGAAAACATGAGTCTCAACAGAGCCTGTTTGTGTAAGGTCTGTATTTTGTTTGTAAAGCAAAACATTTTGACTATCTCTATCTACCTATTTCTATAGGTACATGGAACCAATTTTTAATAGATGTAGAATTTCAGTTTTACAAGATGAAAGGCGTTATGGGGTGGATGGTGGTGATGGTTGTACAATATTACGAATGTGTTTAGTACCTCTGAACTGTGCACTTAAAAATAATGAAGACGATAAATTTTATATGTGTATTTTACCACAATAAAACATAATTCTGTAAAGCTGAACTAGAAGGTTAATTGCTTTGTTCTGAACACATTGAAGATGCATGCTAAATGTCATTCCCAGGAATACTTGACTAGAATGCAAGGGCCTGGCAGTGTGGTCTTGGGCCAATCTCTCCACTTTGTGGGTCTTGATTTTTGCAACTGTAAAATGGGCATAATATCAATTGCCATTCTGGATTATCCACCCAAGTTCTCAAGACAAAAACCTATGGGTGCCCCCTACTTTCTCTTTTTTCCTGAGCTCCCACGTTGAGGCTCCTAAGTCCTTCCAGTTGAGAAACATTTAATTAAACCCAGCCTCTTCTCTCCACACCAGTGCCACTGCCAGGATCCAAGCCAGCACCACGTCCCGCGGCAAGGGCTTCCCAGTGGGCTCCTTGTTCCTGTCTGAAGCCTGAAGACTGTTCTCCTCACTGCAGCCACATGGCTTGATCCTTTCAAAGCTCACATCTGATTATGGCACCACCAGCATTAACGTCATATGGCTTCTTACTGAGCGCAGGATGCAGACTCCAATCTTGATGGCCTTCAGGGCCCTTCCCGGTCTGACCCATCTGAGATCCCAGCTGCATCTGGCTCCTCTCAACAACCTCTTCCCCCTACCCATTATCCGGCCACACTGCACGTCCCCTGCGCTCTCTGTCCTGCCTCAGAGCATTTGAATTGTTCTTCCCTGCCTTGAATGCTCTCCCCACGTCCCCTAGGTCTAGTCAGCCCATTCAAGATTGTCATTCGTTCAATAGTTGTCAACTGGGCACCCACTGCGTATTTGATCATGGGTTTAGTGGGATGCTTATGGGATGGACGTCTTCCCCCAACACACACACACACACGCACACACACATGAACGTGCACGCATGCACACACACACACACACACACACACTGCCGTCAAGTCCCATGTGTTTTACCAGGGTTAAGCTGACCTTAGTCCTCTACCACCCACCAACCAGCCCCAAATGCAACCACTATAGGAAAAATGCAAAAGCAGTGGACATGAGGATAAGGGACAGGGAAAGGAGAAAAAAGAAAGAAAAGATAAATATTTTTAAAAATAAAGGAGAAAAGAAAAGCGATGGAATGAGAGAAAGAAGGAGGCAGGCTGAAGGGACGCTCCTCAGAAGATGGCATCCAAAAAGCCAAGGTGGCTGCAACTGTTACCTC
>NW_012103587.1:4489156-4491855 GCF_000951045.1 Mandrillus leucophaeus
GTTCACGAATCAGTGGTCAACACTGCATGACTCTATGGCCCCACCTAGCACTTAGACAGTAAGGAAACGCAGCCCCACCTGTCTCAGTCAATACTGGCTGCTATAACAAAACACCACAGACTCATTGACTTGAAAACAAACATTTATTTCTCATTGCTCTGGAGGCTGAAAGTCCAAAAATGGAGTGTCAGCATGGCCGGGTTCTTGTGTGGACTCTTTTTCTGGTGTACAGACAGCTGCTTTCTGACTGTTTCCTCTCACAGCAGAGAGAGGTCATCTGTCTCCTGTCTCTTCTAAGGGCACAAATCTCATTCTTGAGAGCCCCACCCTCATGGCCTACTCATCTCCCAAAACCTTCACTTGCACGTACCATCCCACTGGGCGTAAGGGATTCAACATAAGAATTTTGTGGACACAATCAGTCTGGATGCTCTTTAGGGCATCAGTCCATATTCCCTAAAGTCAAAGAGCTAACATATGATGAGCAGTGCATGTGCCTGTCTCAAACAGTTGCTGATCCACTAGATATTGATATGAACCCGATTTTATAAATAAGAAAGTTGACAGAGAAGGTGACATCACCCAAATTCATCCAACAAACGAGTGGCATAGCTGGGGTCTGAGACAGTGGTCTGGCACCAGAGCCTGCCTCCCACATCACACCTTGTCATGCCCCACTGTGTGGTTGGCAGCATTCAGCTGGAGTCAGCCTGTGGTCAGTATTGTGGTTTCCTCTATAAAGAGCAGATAGAGCACTGTTGTCATTCTTTCCCAGCCTTCTCAGACAAGAAGGATGGTATTTTTACTGTACTCTAGAGGTTCTAGAAGGGAAAACTAGAATGACATTGGGATTCTGGGCTGATGAGCCCTGTCCAAACGGGCCTCCACTGGGAAAAGGTAGAAGGAGGCTTGGAATTTTAGGATGCAGTGATCCTCACCAGATGCCAGTGTGGTCTCTTACTGCTAAACCTTTCCAGTCCAGGAAGTGGTCTGGCCTGTATTGCTGAGCAGGCTTTCCTGGCCTCCTCACCAGTCACCACCTCTGCTCCTGGTGTCTTGAAACTGAGCCTGGCCCCAGGCACACCACCCACTCATGAGCTCCTAGCATCTCCCTGTGGTGGGGGAACTTTATGTACTGCGACTTGGGTCATCACATGAATAGTGAGCAGGGTTCATTTACTTTAAACAAGATGTTTACAAAACAAATATCTCCAACTGAACAGACACACACACACACACACACACACACACACACACACACACACACCCCACTTCATGCTGATAGTAGGTTCCACTTCCAAGCTAGGAACAGTTGCTCAAAGACCTTTAGGAGTCAGAACTAAAAGTCAGATGGGACAATTGGCCTGAGTTTGAACTAAGCAAAGACCTCAAGGATAGACATTGTGTCTTATCTCCATATAAGCCCATGTACACCGAGGGTATATAGCCACAGAAACACTTCGTCAGCATTAAAATAAGAATATGGTCTCACCTAACTGCGTACTTGAGTCCCGGTGTCATATATCTATTGGATATTTGCAGAGGTGATATCTACCATAGTTAAAGCCGTGACAGCGTGGACCTGCCAATAATACTAGTGGAAATCAGACACAAAGGTCAGTACACACACACCAGTACACACAGAGAAACATCAGCCCTGCACATTTGGGAAACTCTATTTTTGAAAAGAAATCCCATAATTTTCTATTGAATCACGTTAGTGTCTTTTATGTGGGTTAAAGGCATTGGTGTAATAAACATAAACATTTAAATAGCACCACACTTTTTAAACCCTGTTTTTATTAGTTTTCCATGGTACTGTAACAAATTACGATAAACTTAGTGGCTCAGAGCAACATACATTTATTATCTGAGAGCCTGGAGGTTAGAAGACAAAAACAGGTTTCACTAGACTAAAATCAACTGTCCACAGCACTGCATTCCTCCTGGAGGCCCAGGGAAGAATCTGCCTTCAAAGCCAGAAATGACCAGCGCCGTCTTTCTCAGGTTGTGTCACTCTGGTCTCTGCTTCTGTCACAACACCTCCTTCTCTGACTCTCTGCCTCCCCTTTTTTATCTAAAAGTCTTTGCGATTAGATTGGGTCCACCTAGATAATCCAGGATTGTCTCCTTAATCTCAACGTCCTTAATTTCGTCACATCCGAAAAGTCCTTTCTGCCATGTAAGTTAATGTAATCACTGGTTCCAGGCATTGGGATATGGGTGCTTTGGGATTAATTATTCTGCAGTGTTTTTTTTTAAAAAAAAATGTTTCAGGAGCTTTGTACAGAGAAGTGTTCTTGGCTTTCTTCTACCCTGAGGTCCATGCTCTTGGCAGGGGCTGTGGTCGCAGACAACACACTCTCTGTTGTGTTCCAGAGACACCCACTGCCAGCAGTCAGTGGGACCGGAACCCCAGAAATGTTCTCCTACCTGGGATGCCTCTAATGTTCTCCCACCTAGGTACTAACGTTCTCCCCCCGGGATTCCTCTAATGTTCTCCCACCTGGGAAGCACCTCGCCTGGAAAACTGGCATTTCAAAACTCCATGGGGTGACTGAGAAAGGCTTTTTCCTTACTCTAATTCTGGTTTTCAAAACCAGAATTAGAAGCTCATTATTTCAGGAAAGAAAACATGAGTCTCAACAGAGCCTGTTTGTGTAAGGTCTGTATTTTGTTTGTAAAGCAAAACATTTTGA
>NW_012103587.1:4496235-4498804 GCF_000951045.1 Mandrillus leucophaeus
CCAGAGTAATAACAGGATAAATGACCTGGGAAAGGTCACCCCGTGCCTCAGTTTCTCTTGGAGGGTGACCTGAATTAGAGGATCAACAATGTTTCCATCCAAATCAAATACACTCTGTGGGCTTTCAGCTGCCGAAGCACAGTGGATGGAGACGTGAGACTGAGATGGCGATGCTGATGCCAACAGGAGCCGAGCGTGCACACGGGGGAAGGAGAAGCAGGCCTGGCTGGGGATGGGTGCAGTGTGGAGATCTGCGGAGTCTGGGGGTGGTGGATGAGTGTGTGGACTCTGGAGTCCAGTGCCCTCTGGGGAGGTTCTGTCATCCCCATGTAGCAGGTGGAGACACCGAGGTTCATGGATGCCCAAGGACGTGCCCCAGGTCCCACAGCCAATAAGTGGCAGAGCAGAAATTTGAAGCCAGGTTGGCCTGGCTCTAGGACCCAGTGCTCCTAACTCTGTGCTTTAGAGGAGCTTTGCCATCTGTGGTCCCTGATATGCCACCTCCTAGATTTCCCTGCTCAGCCTGGCCGAGACAAGAACGGGACTTGCCGTCCCCATCCAGGAAGAAGCTGACTCAGCTTCTACCTCTGCTCGCCTCTGCCTCTGTCATGAGGAAACAGCCAGGAATGGCATCAATCAATCAGTCTCTCTCCCATCTCTCCCTCTTTACCTCACTTTCTCTATCCCTCTCCCTCCCTTTCCTCCCACTTTTCTCACTCTCTCTCCCTTCCCTCCTTCCTCTGTCCCAGTTATGATATCCATTCTCAGAGCCAAAGTAAAGAGCAGGATGTCTATTTAAATAGGAGTTAATTCCAGAAATACAAAACAAGTAATCTACCATATTAACCGTGTAAACACACACACACACACACACACACACACACACACACACACTCCTTTTCATTGATGCAGAAAAGGCATTTGATAAAATTCAAGAGCCACTAAGGACAAAAATTCTAGGCAAACTAGGAATAAAATGCAATTCCTTTACACCAATTAAAAAGGATCTAAAAATAGTAATAGCTAACAACATACTTAATGAGTAAAGATTGAATATTTTCCCTTTAAAAAAAAACAGAAAAAGATGAGTTTGTTTGCTCTTACCACTATTATTCAACGTAGTGACTGAAGTCCTAGCCAATGCAATAAGGCAAGACACATAAGTAAAAAGGCCCACAGATTGGAAAAGAGGAAATAAAGTGTTTCTGCTTACAGATAATAAAAGTATCTTCATAGGAGATTTCAAGCAATCTATACAAAAATTGCTAGAAACATAAAAGGAATTAGTTGTGGAAGGTTGCAGAATACAACAACAGTGTGAAAAAAATCAACATATTTCTTTCTGAATGAGGAACTGGAAACTGGATTTAAAACATAATATCATTTAGAGTAGCAACAGAAATGAAATGCCTATATGTAAATCTTACAAAACACAGATGTTGTCTGTATGCTAAAAACTTCAAAATGCTGATAAAACACAATGGAGATATACGGCATTCATTAATTTTAATCAACATCAGAAAAATGAAAATTCTCGCCAAATTTATCAGTAGGATTAATGCCATTCCTTTTCAAATCTTAGCAGAAATTTTTTGTAGACATAGCAACTTATTTTAAAAAGTATAGAGAAGGACTATGGGAATACAATAGTGAAAACAATTTGCAAAAGAAAAGTTAGAAAAACTGTGTTGTCCAATGTTAAAACTTCGTATGTAGCTACAGAGGATTTCCCAACCTAGGCACTGTGGAATAGCAACTCTAGCGATTGTGCAGGGCTCTTCTGTACAACATTGAATTTTTCGCAGCATCAAAGACCTTTACCCACTAGAAGCCAGTAGCAATATCCCCTACCAAATCATGACAATTAAAGATGTCTACAGATGGTGCTAAATTGTTACCTGTGTGGCAAAATCACCCCAGATGGAGACAATAATAGTTAAGACATTATGATTGTCAGAGGGGTCAACACACAGGTCAATGGAGCAGAATAGAGACCCCAGAAATATAATCACATAACTATGCAAACTAATTCTTTTACATAGGTGCAAAAGGCAATTCAATGGAGAAAGATAGTCTTTTCAATAAATAAAGTTGAACAAGCAGATATCCACATGCAAAAGCATAAATAAAATAAAAACCTCAACAAACAACTTAGTTCTTAAACGTTACACAAAATCTACCTCAAAAAGGTTCATAGATCTATAAATAATATGAAGAACTATAAAGCTTTTAAGAGAAAATTTATTGTGGCCTAGGGTTATAATAAAGGGTTTTATTTCTTTGGCATAACACCAAATACATGACCCATAAAAGGAAAATTCAGTAAATTAGACTTTGTGAAAACTAAAATATTTTGCTCTGCAAAAGAAACCATAAAGAAAATGAAAACACGAGCTATAGACTGAAATAACATATTTGCAAATTGCATATCCAACTAAGGCTTTAACATTTAAAATGTATAAACAATTCACAAAACTCAATAATAAGCAATCTAACAGCCTGATTAAAACATGGGCAAAAGACTTGAACATTTCACCAAAGAATACATTCACAGAGCGAAAAAGCAAAT
>NW_012103587.1:4501184-4503735 GCF_000951045.1 Mandrillus leucophaeus
AACATGGTGAAACCCTGTCTCTACTAAAAATACAAAAATTAGCTGGGTGTGGTAGCAGGTGCCTGTAGTCCCAGCTACTCGGGAGGCTGAGGCAGCAGAATCACTTGAACCCGGGCGACAGAGGTTGCAGTGAGCTGAGATCGTGCCACTGCACTCCAGCCTGGTGACAGGGCAAGACTCCATATCAATAAAATAAAATAAATAAAATAAAATAAAATAAATATAAGTATGAAGATAACATGAGCTGCCCTTATGGAGCTGACATTCTCCTTAAGAGAGAAAAGTCAGCAAACAAATAAATGTAATAAGATTTTGAACAGTGCTAAATGCTATGAAAGGAAAAAAAAAAGATAGGACAGGAAGACCAGGGAAGAGACCAGGACAGGCATCCGGCAGGAGATGGTGGTGGCCGGGCTCCACTGCTGGTGGTAGAGGCAGAGTAGGGGGTTGAACTCCGGTTATATTTTGGAGGTTACAGCCACTAGAATTTGCTGATGGACTGAATATGATGCTTGAAAATGGAGAAGCACCGTGGATGACTCCTCTATTTTTATTCCAGGCACTGGGATGATGGTGGTGCCATTTGCTGATTAGGAGAGACTGATGGAAAATTCTGTCAACACAAAAATGGGACTTAAAGAACCTCCTGAACTCTGGAATTACCGAAAGCTTAGGAGACCCTTTACAAATTAGATTTCCAGAAAGAAATGCCACAGGCAGAGTTAATTAACAGGAATTTCACTGAATGAGAGGCTTGTTCTTAGAGCTACAAATAATGCCCTTTGAACTGCAACTCACATCAGAATCACTAAGTATTCAGCCCGTGGACTGGGAGCAGAAAGTTGAATTGATTAGTAATGGAACAAGAATGAATTTCTGGTGAAAACACAAATGGCACCTGGTCAAGTGACTATCTAACAGCTGATCACTTGCAATGTGCTTGCTAGTGTGCCACTGAAGCAGGTCTGCGTGTCTCAGCTGAGATGTGACAGCCGACAGCAGTATCACTGAAGTCAGTAACAGTGCCATGGTTCTCATCATCGATTGCCAAACATTTCAGAGGAAAGAACTGGGACTTGGAAGATGTGGATTTTAAGGTCTGTGTAGGCACTGCCTGGCTGGGTACAATAAACAAATTCTTTGAGCCAGAGTAATAACAGGATAAATGACCTGGGAAAGGTCACCCCGTGCCTCAGTTTCTCTTGGAGGGTGACCTGAATTAGAGGATCAACAATGTTTCCATCCAAATCAAATACACTCTGTGGGCTTTCAGCTGCCGAAGCACAGTGGATGGAGACGTGAGACTGAGATGGCGATGCTGATGCCAACAGGAGCCGAGCGTGCACACGGGGGAAGGAGAAGCAGGCCTGGCTGGGGATGGGTGCAGTGTGGAGATCTGCGGAGTCTGGGGGTGGTGGATGAGTGTGTGGACTCTGGAGTCCAGTGCCCTCTGGGGAGGTTCTGTCATCCCCATGTAGCAGGTGGAGACACCGAGGTTCATGGATGCCCAAGGACGTGCCCCAGGTCCCACAGCCAATAAGTGGCAGAGCAGAAATTTGAAGCCAGGTTGGCCTGGCTCTAGGACCCAGTGCTCCTAACTCTGTGCTTTAGAGGAGCTTTGCCATCTGTGGTCCCTGATATGCCACCTCCTAGATTTCCCTGCTCAGCCTGGCCGAGACAAGAACGGGACTTGCCGTCCCCATCCAGGAAGAAGCTGACTCAGCTTCTACCTCTGCTCGCCTCTGCCTCTGTCATGAGGAAACAGCCAGGAATGGCATCAATCAATCAGTCTCTCTCCCATCTCTCCCTCTTTACCTCACTTTCTCTATCCCTCTCCCTCCCTTTCCTCCCACTTTTCTCACTCTCTCTCCCTTCCCTCCTTCCTCTGTCCCAGTTATGATATCCATTCTCAGAGCCAAAGTAAAGAGCAGGATGTCTATTTAAATAGGAGTTAATTCCAGAAATACAAAACAAGTAATCTACCATATTAACCGTGTAAACACACACACACACACACACACACACACACACACACACACTCCTTTTCATTGATGCAGAAAAGGCATTTGATAAAATTCAAGAGCCACTAAGGACAAAAATTCTAGGCAAACTAGGAATAAAATGCAATTCCTTTACACCAATTAAAAAGGATCTAAAAATAGTAATAGCTAACAACATACTTAATGAGTAAAGATTGAATATTTTCCCTTTAAAAAAAAACAGAAAAAGATGAGTTTGTTTGCTCTTACCACTATTATTCAACGTAGTGACTGAAGTCCTAGCCAATGCAATAAGGCAAGACACATAAGTAAAAAGGCCCACAGATTGGAAAAGAGGAAATAAAGTGTTTCTGCTTACAGATAATAAAAGTATCTTCATAGGAGATTTCAAGCAATCTATACAAAAATTGCTAGAAACATAAAAGGAATTAGTTGTGGAAGGTTGCAGAATACAACAACAGTGTGAAAAAAATCAACATATTTCTTTCTGAATGAGGAACTGGAAACTGGATTTAAAACATAATATCATTTAGAGTAGCAACAGAAATGAA
>NW_012103587.1:4505365-4511126 GCF_000951045.1 Mandrillus leucophaeus
AAAAAGCAAATGAAAAAATGTTCAACATCATTAGCTATTAGGAAAATGCGAGTTAAAACCACAGTGATATACCCCTACATACCTATTAGAATTACACGTTGTACATTGTCCAGTGCTGGTGATACAAAGCAACTGAATCTCTCAGGTATTGCTGGTGTGAATGCAAAATGATAAAACTAGTCTGCAAAACATTTGACACTTTCTTATACAGTTAAACTCATCGCATGGCCCAACATGTGTACCCCTATTAATTTAGCCCATATAAATAAAAAGGTATGTCCGCAGAAGTGTGTACACATTTGTTCACAGCATCTTTATTTACAAGAACTAAAAACCCTAAGCAATTTAAATGCCCTTCAGTGGGCAAATGATGACTTGTGTGACATCTATAAATGGAACAGTATTGAGAAACACAATAACTTGGATAGATCTCAGTGACCATTATGCTGAAGGGGAAAAGATTCAAAATACACTTACTGTATTATTTTATTGCTAGAACATTCTTAAAATGACAGATCATAGTGTGGAGGACTTTCGAGGGGTTATCAGGCATTAGGGTTATGTGGAAGGGATGACTATGAATAGCTGCCCCCCGTATTTATATCTGATTGTGGTGATAATTATCTGACTCTATGCATGCAGGAAAAAATATCATAGAATTTTACGCCAAACCAAACAAAACCCAACAAAACAAAACAAAGCCACAACGCAGTGCACTGAAAAATTTATGACATTATAAAAAGTCTATAATGTATCAATATCAATTTTCTGATCTTGAAAATTGTGCTGTGGTTATACAAAATCTTATCATTGGGATAAACCAGTTGAAGGGTACACGGGACCCCTCTACCCTGTTTGCATAACTAAAATACAGTCTAAGTTATTTCAAAATGAAAAGTTAAAAGTAAATGAATAGATACAAATTTAGACACGATTTACTCTCACGAAGAAATTCTACTTTTAGTTGTCTATCCAAGAGAAAATAAAAAACGTCAACACAACTTCTTGTACACTAATATTTATAGAAGTATCAATTAGAAGAGCCACAAAATAGGAAAATAATGCCCATCAACTGATGAACTGATAAACATATATGATATTTACACACATTAAGCTAGACAGCAAGAAACAGCATCGAGTTCTTATGCATGCGACAGCATGGGTGAACCTCAAAAATATTACATTAGGTGAAAGACACTAGATGCAAAATACCACATATTGCAAGATTCCATTTATATAAAAGACCCAGAAAAGACAAGTCTGTAGAGACAGAAATGAGATTCATGGTTACCGGGGGCAAAATGAGCAAGGAGACAAACAGGTATACACGATTTTCTGGGGATGATGGAAATTTCCTAGAATTGGATGGTGGTGATGGCTGCACAGCCCTGTACCCTTACTAAAAATCATTTAATCGTACATGTAGACAGGTGAATTTTATGGTGTGTGGATTGATTATGACAATAAGGTGCTTTTAAAAATATTAATAGAAAAGCAAATGCATGTGAGATTAGTGGATATGCACTGCAGAGCCTAACTCCTGCCTGGTGCCCAGGAGGTGTTCGCCAAGTGGCACCTGTTTTCAGTGCCATCTTCAAAGCCACATTTAGTATTAAAAAACTGGTATGAAAGAAGACTGGACTCTTCTCCATACAGTACTGGACACAACTGAAGCTCCCCTGCTCTGCAGAGCGGCTGGGATTTTATAACCATCAACTGCCAAAGAGGACATTTTCTGGAGTCCAAGGTGGTTGTGGGGAAAGTGGGAAACGGCTCCCCCAGGGTCCACAGCGACCCCTCTCTTGGTCTTTTCTAAATGCTGTTGCTTCTTGTCTGTCTCGGGAAAGAGTCCAGCAGCTTTTCTAACTGAGTCTAAATGCATAAAAGCATGATTAGTCCACCCCAGGAACTCAGAGTTTGTGCTTGGTATTTAATCACGGTGTTTAAGCTTGGTATTTAATCGTGGAATAGAATTCTTCATCCTTCATGAAAGGAATTTTATTTAAAAACAAATTGGAGAACTGTGTTCCTTGGCAGAAAACCTTGCTGACATTCCTGATGGCAAGAACTGGGCCTCCCTCATCCAATGCCAGCTTTCAGCCCGGTGCCAGCACACAGGCCCTGAGTCAAGGTGTATGTGAGGAATGACTGGCAAACAACACCTTAAATCTCAGCACCATTCACAGTTTAAAAGAATGTGAGGAATACCGTGAACTAATGACTGGATTAATCTCATCTGTCCTCCAGATCACACTGAAATGAGAATAAATGAACAGAAAGTTGTGATCTCACAACAAAATAAGGCTATCAGCAGTTAAAAGGTGCCAATCATCTCTGAGGATGGAAAGAATCAGATGGCCTGTTAGTGCCCGACGGAACGAGAAAGATAAACCTAGCATAGTTCCCCAGCAGAGAAACAATGATAACAGAAGGGAGGAATTAGGTTCTATAAGAGGTTACCCATGTTACAAACTCAGCCACGAAAAAAAAGGTAAAACTAATGAATATCTAACAGGAGAAGTGGGAGAAGCCTCCAAATGCCATTTCTTCCGCTTTCAAAACAAGAAGTCAATCTTATGGGCTAAAATTGCGTGGGGAAAGGAATAGAAATGGGAGGTTACAGTGGTGCAGGTGCTAGTAGCCACAGCCACTGTGATGATAGTGACTTAATTGTGCCACACCTCGATCTACTGTCTATTCAAGTTCTTCTTTCTCAGTATTACCAGGGCATTTTAAAAACTGAAAATGTATCATTGTCTTATGTTTTGTGGATTTGTTTTGTGTTTTTCAACATTATTGAGGTATAATTCACCAGGTGCGGTGGCTCACGCCTGTAATCCCAGCATTTTGGGAGGCCAAGGCGGGCGGATCACCTGAGGTCGGGAGTTCAAGATCAGCCTGACCAACATGCAGAAACCCCATCTCTACTAAAAAAATACAAAATTAGCCGGGCGTGGTGGTGCATGCCTGTAATCCCAGCTACTTGGGAGGCTGAGGCAAGAGAATCGCTTGAACGCAGGAGGTGGAGGTTGCGGTGAGCCGAGGTCATGCCATTGCACTCCAGTCTGGGCAACAAGAGTGAAACTCTGTCCCCCCCTCAAAAAAAAAAGTTGTACATGTTTAAAGCGTACAAATGTGATGTTTTGATAAACATTTACATTGTGAAATGATTAAGACAATTAAGCTAACTGACATATCCATCAACTCATACATTAATAGTTATTTTTTTCTTTTTTGTGTGGTGGGAATACTTAAGCTCTACTCTCAGTAAATTTCAAATAAGCAACATGTTATCAACTACAGGCACCATGTTGTTCATTAGGTCTTCAGAACTTACTCATTTTGTAACTGCAAGTCTGCACCCTTTGGCCACTAACCCCCCCTTTTTCCCCATCCCACGATCCCTGGTAACCACCCTTCCACCGTTTCCATGAGTTTGACTTTTTAGATTTCATATAGAGGTGAGATTGTGCCGTATTTGTCTTTCTTTGTTTGGCTTATTTCACTTAACATAATGTCCTCCAGGTTCATCCATGTTGTCTCAAATAGCAGATTTCTTTCTTTCTTTCTTTCTTTCTTTTAAGGCTGAATAATGTAAATTGATACAGGCATTACGGGAAACAGGATGAATATTCCTCTAAAAATTAAAAATAGAACTACCATATGATCTCCCATTCCCACTTCTAGATATATATTCAAAGGAAAGAAAATCACGATCTCAAAGCGATCTCAGTACTCGCATGTTCATTGCAGAATTATTCACAAGATAGAGAAATGACCGATGTGCCCGTGGATGGATTAGTGGTAAGGAAAATGTGATCACACACACACACACACACACACCATATACAATGGAATACTTTTTAATGAATAATTTTTAATGAAACACATCAACTCTACTTTGGATTTTTTGTCTTCTTATAATTATAAATAAAAACGAACACTTTCACAAATAGAATACAACTTATAGAGTAGGATTTCATTGTGATAATGTCCATGTGTCATCTACTTATCCATGCGTCTAATGGTCATATTGGAGGGCGCTGGGCTTAGAATATTTTTTCTTCCTAAGTTTAATAATTTTATAATGAGCATGCATCATTTTAAATACAAATAATAAAGCCCCTTCAAATTTTGGCTGAAGCAGGTTGTCAGGTGCCAGGGGTCAGGGGCTGCGCTGAGCGCTGGCTCGGGCTGCAGGAGGGAGCCTTCATTTGCTTGCACTCAGGTGGAAACCGGGAATCTCTGGAAATCGCAGGTGCTGAGTATCAGCGAGCTCCCCGGGAGAGGACGGGCCCGGCAGGGGCTCCAGGAGCCTCAGAGGGGAGGGGAGGGCGCGCGGCCAACGTGGTCACAACCCGGTCTGCGGCGCCATCTAGCGGGCGCGCCGGGACCGTCGCCCACTAGGCCCTTTTCCGGAGGACAGGCCGATGCCAATCAAAACGCCATCTCTACTCCTTGTCAAAGTCAAGTCATTTAGCGAAAGGCTTGCTGGGCTCTGCAATCAGCTACGCAAGAAAAAAGAGTGTTTAGGAACATTCCCTCGCTGTTTCTGATGTGCAGCTGGAGTGCCCTGGGATAAGGGGTGGCAGTCAGGGCGGAGAGGCTGTGACAGCCACGTCTCTCCTAATGGTCAGCGACCAAGCCACTCTTGTCAAATCATTTCCATTTCACCACTACTCTTGAGCCCCTCCTTTTTAAGCACACTGAAATCCTAATTTTACAAAAGTTGCTGTTATTTATAATATACTTTGTATCATACTGTACATATATCATTTCTTCACTTAACCCTCAAAATAATCCAAGCAGGTTGTTCTAGGAATTCTATTACCCATTTTGCAGGAAAAAAAAAAAAGGCCAAGGCTCCAGAAAGCTGAGGATCAGGTCTGAGATCGTAAGGCTTAAGTAACGGGTGAGGCAAGATTTAAACCAAGAGATCTTGACCTCACTTAACCACGAGCATTTCCACCTTTCTCCTGTTGTGGAGAAGAGATTGTTCCTTTATTGGGCGATACAGAAGGAGAGAAATACCTTGGGGGCAAGGGTTCGGGTTTGGCATTTCTTAGCAGAATCTCAGAATTAAAGGAGACTGCAGTGCAATTTGGGAGGAACTTGAGCTCTTTCATTGCTCATAAACATATGCTTATTTATGACCCCGCACTGTGATTCAGTAATCTAGTTCACCTGTCAACAGTAAAGGTGACTTTTTAAAGAAAGTTACTGCTTCAGAATACAGAACTCTGATTGTTTTACCACCTTTAAGGAGGTATAAAACAGTAGCATAAAATCCTTCACATAATTGTTCTCAATTTTGTGATTCAGGGCTTATCACCCAACAGAACAGAACAATTCCAGGGCAGGAGTCTCTGATGGATGCGCCACACAGCAGCTGGTTTTTTTTGTTTGTTTGTTTTTTTGTTTGTTTTTTTGTGAGGTGGGTCATAAATATTAATGATATTGACAGAGTCTTTAAAAATTTGTCATTTCACATCCCTGCCATTGAAGCACCTGGAATTCCACCACTTTGCTGCTCTGACAACCACCACCCTCGTTTACTTCCTGAATTCCGTTAGTTGGGTCTATTTTTCCCTTTTCCCTTCAGAAATTATACATCAGCAAAGGTTTTCCTAAATAGTTGCAAGTCAACTGAACCAAACATCTTAAGATTTTTTCCCTTTTTACTTTCTACTTAGCTGATGTCAACCTGCATTCTGGGATCAATTCTTTTGGGCAGATACACACACACACACACACACACACA
>NW_012103587.1:4511176-4516215 GCF_000951045.1 Mandrillus leucophaeus
ATATATATACACACACACACACACACACACACACATATCTCAGCACTTTGGGAGATTCAGTAATCTAGTTCACCTGTCAACAGTAAAGGTGACTTTTTAAAGAAAGTTACTGCTTGCTTCAGAATACAGAACTCTGATTATTTTACCACCTTTAAGGAGGGAAATTTCACCACTACTCTTGAGCCCCTCCTTTTTAAGCACACTGAAATCCTAATTTTAGGATTAGGATTATAATCACCCGTTACTTAAGCCTTATGATCTCAGACCTGATCCTCAGCTTTCTGGAGCCTTGGCCTTTTTTTTTTTTTCCTGCAAAATGGGTAATAGAATTCCTGGAATAAACTCCTTAGATTATTTTGAGGGTTAAGTGAGGAAATGATATATGTACAGTGTGATACAAAGCATATTATAAATGACAGCAACTTTTGTAAAATTAGGATTTCAGTGTGCTTAAAAAGGAGGGGTTCAAGAGTAGTGGTGAAATTTACCTCCTTAAAGGTGGTAAAATAATCAGAGTTCTGTATTCTGAAGCAGTAACTTTCTTTAAAAAGTCACCTTTACTGTTGACAGGTGAACTAGATTACTGAATCACAGTGCGGAGTCGTAAATAAGCACGTGTTTATGAGCAGTGAAAGAGCTCAAGTTCCTCCCGAATTGCACCGCACATATATATATATATATATACTTTTTTAAAAAAAAAAGTCTGGCTCTGTCACCCAGGGCTGGGGTGCAATGGCGTGATCTCAACTCACTGCAAACTCTGTCTCCCGGGTTCAAGTGATTCTCCCACCTCAGCCTCCTGAGTAGCAGGGATTACAGGCACCTGCCACCACAGCCGACTAATTTTTGTATTTTTAATAGAGACGGGGTTTCACCATGTTGGCCAGGCTGGTCTGGATCTCCTGACCTCACCTGATCCTCCCGCCTCCGCCTCCCAAAGTGCTGAGATTACAGGCGACCCGGGCTGCTTCTATGTTTTTGAATGTGGTTAGGAAATGGGGTAGCATCTGACCCCTGTTGTGGGAATCCCTGGAAGTGCTCCCTGGTGCTCCTGGATGTCACCTGTGAGTAGCAGAATTGCAGTGGGTCCCATGGAAAAGCTGCCGTTCACTGCGTGGTGACTGCATACAGCGACATTTACAAAGTGCGTGCCCTTAAATATCACCCGACAAAGACAGTTATTGCTGGTCATTTGAACAGCGTATCCACCGGCTGGCTTGGGGCAGGCAGGAAAAGAAAGTCGCTGAGACAAGAGGGGTTTCCATAGGACGAATGGAGAGAATCCAGTCAAGGGCCCAGCAGCCTATAGGCCTAACAGCAGTTTGTTGATTAAAAACGACATGATGACAAATCACAGAAAGTCACACTCCCCCTACCCACGGGCTGTCCTCTTCTCTTCAACGGCGTCCATTTGTGATTTCTTCTTCTCTGATGCTTTCTGGGTTTTCTTTCTTCTCTGGGGAGATCAGCTTTGTTCGTGTTACACAGGCTGCGTTTCTCTGACAGGAACTGATAATTACTCGGAGAATTTTTCTGCCAAAGCACGGAATTGTGTATGGTTTTAAATACCCATTGCTGGAACCTGGCAAGTTTGAGGGTGCGGTGGCGGCGTGTGTGTCATGATGAATCCCTTGATTTACTGTGAAATTGGCTCTGGAATGACGGCAAGTTATTAAAGCTATCGAAAAGAGTAAGACCAGTGTTGGCAGTCTTTTTTTCTTTTTTAACTCATTTTTTTGTTAACTTTTAATTTTTTGAAATGGAGTCTTCCTCTGTCTCCCAGGCTGGAGTTCAGTGCTGCAATCTTGGCTCACTGCAACCTCCGTCTCCCGGGTTCAAGTCATTCTCTGCCTCAGCCTCCCAAGTAGCTGGGATTACAGGTGCCCGCCACCACGCCTGGCTAATTTTTGTATTTTTAGTAGAGACAGGGTTTCTCCATCTTGGGCAGGCTGGTCTTGAACTTCTGACATTGTGATCCACCTGCCTCAGCCTCCCAAAATGCTGGGATTACAGGTGTGAGCCACTGTGCCCCACCTTTTAAATTTTTTAATTGATAATAATTGTATATATTTATGGAACAAAATATGATGTTTTGATACACACATACATTGATGATTATAGTGACCTAATTAACATAACCATCACCTCCAGTACTCATCATTTTTGTAGTGAGAACATTTAAAATCATTCTTTTAGCAATTTCTAAGTCCTGTGATTGCGACTACATGGATGAATCTAGAGGATATGGTGCTAAGTAAAATAAGCCAGAAAAAGGGAAAGACTGCATTATATCACTTACACATTGAATTTGGAAAAGTTGAATTTATTTAATTTTTAATTAGACCTTTTGACTGTCTCCAGATCTCATAAACTGCTGAAAGATTACCTTCCTGGGAGAATCCTGTCTACTGATCTTAGAGTCACATAGCTACTTTACACTTATTTTATTTTTTACTTGTAAACATTTTATTTTTCAATAATTATAGACTCACAGGAAGTTGCAAGTAGTAAAAAGAATCGTGTGTAGTCTTCTGCCAGTGGTGATATCTTACAGAGCTATTGTACATTATCAAAAGCAGACTATTGACACTGATATATTTTCAAAAATTTTCAAAATTTTCAAAAACGTTCCACCTTCCTTCATTTGAATGTGTGTGATTCTATTTACAATTTAATCCCATCCATAGATTTGTGTAGCAAAGAGCAAAATTAGATACAGGACTCTTTCATCATTGCCGCAGATCTATTTTGTGCTCTCTCTTTGTATTCACACCCACTAACCTTCTGCCCATTTGTCTTGGCAGCCACTACTCTGTTCTCCACCTCCATTATTTTGTTATTTCAAGAATGTTCTATAAATGGAATTTTACAGTATGTAATCTTCTTGCATCAGTATTTTTCACTAAGTGTAATATCTTCCTTGTCCATCCAGGTAGTTCTTTGTATCTCGTCATTATTTTTCATCATTAAATAGTATTCTTTTTTATAGATGCACCAGTGTACATCCAATCATTAGCCCACTGAAGGGTTTTTGGGTTGTTACAGTATTTTGCCAATTTAAGTGAAGGAATTACAAAATGTATGTTCAGGGTTTTGTGTGAACATAAGTTTTCATTTCTCTGGGATAAATGCCAAATGATGTGAGGATTACTGGTCTGTTTGGTAAGTAAACATTTTATTTTATAAGAAACTTTCAAACTGTTTTCGAGAGTAGCTATTAATAATACCTTCATTCCAGCAATACGAAAGCATCCTCACTAGCAGTTGGTGTTGTCACTGTCTTTTTATTAGAGCCCTTCTGACTACTGGCACTTCATTGTGGTTTTAATTTGCATTTCCCTAATGACTAATGATGCTGAACATTTCTTCGTGTGTTTATTATTCATATCTCTTCTTTGGTTAAATATCTATTTATGCTTCCCTCCCACTTTTTAAATGTTTTTTTTTTTTTTTTTTTGTGAGACAGGGTCTCCCTTTGTCACCCAGGCTGGAGTGCAGTGGTGCAACCTCTGCTCACTACAACCTCCATCTCCTAGGCTCAAGCAATCCTCCTGCCTCAGCCTCTCAAGTAGCTGGGGCTACAAGAGGGAGCCACCACACTCAGCTAATTTTTTATTTGTAATTTTTTTGTAGACACAGGGTTTCACCATGTTGTCCAAGCTGGTCTCAAATGCCTGGACCCAAGCTGTTCACCTGTCTCCGCCTTCCAAAGTGCTGGGATTTCAGACATGAGCCATCACACCTCCCCTAATTGTATTGTTTGTATCGTTGTTTTTACTGTTGACTTTTTTCTAGTTGTATCCTAGGAGTAAAACGTTAGTCACATACGTGGTTTGCAAATATTTTCTCTGTGCTTGTTGATTATTTGTCTTATTCTGTAAACAAGGTGATCTTCAAGGAAAGTTATAAATTTTGGTGAAGTGCCATTTACTATTTTTTGTAAAGTATTTATTTCAAGGATTACACTTTTGGTGTCATGCCTATGAACTCTTCATCTAGCATAGCTCCCAAAGATATTTTCTTATTTCTGTAAGTTCTATAGTTTTACATTTGAGTCTGTCTTCACCCTTTGCCAGATGTGGTGGCATGTGCTTGCAATTCCAGCTCCTTGGGAGGCTGAGGAGGGAGGATCACTTGAACCTAGGAGTTTGAGGTCAGCCTGGGCAATGTGGCAAGACACCATCTCTAAACAGAATAAATAAATAAATAAATAAATAAATAAATAAATAAATAAATAAATATCTCCGCTTTAATAGGGCCCCTTTCTGCCAAGTTGTGGCCTCTGTCAAATAAGAATGCTGATCAGTGCTGACTGGGACAACACCCATCAGTTTTAACCCAGAACTCAACGGCCCTGGTAGCTTGAATGAAGCATTTGACTAACTTATTCAACAACTATTGACTGAGATGGGCATTTTCTCGGGTGCTGGAAGCATAGATGTGAGCAAAACTGACCAAGACCTCAGGCTTATTGATTTCCCCTTCTGGTGAGGAATATTGATGATTAATCCTAAATTTCATATGATGATAGGCCTGTAAAGAACATAGAACAGGGTAATGGGATGGACAGACAGCCACAGGTGCAGAGGGGCCTGGGGGTCCTATTTAGATTCCTCTGACAGTTGAGTTGAACCATGAATGAAGAGGAAGAGCCAGACATGGGGAGATGTAGAGAAAGTGTGTTTCTGACAAGAAGAACGAAATACAAGGAAGCGGCAGTGCAGAATCTACAGTCGGACAAAGGGTTTTCATTTGCAAAGATGTTGATTCCAGCAACCAAATTGCGTGACGGATGATGAAAACCTGACAGATTGCTGTCATACCTCCTAACTTTAGTCCCAGAAAGGGAAGTCAACCCGGTGCAGAATATATCCAGACCTTTCCTCGGTTTGACACACAGAATTATAAATATGACACTGCCAGGCACACACAAGGCAAGGCAAGGCCAAGGCCAAGGCAAAGGTCTGACTCAGCCCATAGAGATACAGTGAACTGCTCTGAGATTCAGACAGTTTCTACTTCCACGGACAGAGGAGGGA
>NW_012103587.1:4516450-4544523 GCF_000951045.1 Mandrillus leucophaeus
TTTCTTTCTTTCTTTCTTTCTTTCTTTCTTTCTTTCTTTCTTTCTTTCTTTCTTTCTTTCTTTCTTTCTTTCTTTCTTTCTTTCTTTCCTTCTTTTCTTTCTCTATTTTGAGACAGTGTCTCACTCTGTCACCAGGCTGGCATGCAGTGGTACAATCTCAGCTCACTGCAACCTCCGCCTCCCGGGTTTGAGAGGTTCTCCTGCCTCAGCCTCCTGAGTATCTCATACTACAGGCACCTGCCCCCACGCCCAGCTAATTTTTGAATTTTAACAGAGACGGGGTTTCACCATGTTGGCCGGAATAGTCTTGATCTCTTGCATGATCCGCCAACCTTGACCTTCCGAAGTACTAATATTACAGGCATAAGCCACCGTGCCTGGCTGCTACTAAGGAATTTTTTATTCTGCTGGTCTTTTCTGAGGGAGGCCTGATAGACAATTCATACCTCATCAGAACCCAGAAAGTGATGAGAAACTCCCACATGGCAGCCTTCCGGGAGATATAGGGAGGTAAGTGGGAGATGGTCTCAGGGTGGCTCTTCTTTTTATTGAGTCAGGGTCTCACTCAATATGTCATCCAGAATGGAGTGCAGTGGTGCCATCTCCAGAATGGAGTGCAGTGGTGCCATCGTGGCTCACTGCAGCCTCAACCTCTTGGGCTCAGGTGAGCCTCCCAACTCAGCCTCCAGGGTAGCTGGGACTACAGGCACATACCACCATGCCCGACTAATTTTTGTATTTTTTTGTAAAGATGGGGGTTTTGCCATGTTACCCAGGCTTGTCTCAAATTCTTGGGTTCAAGTGATCCTCCTGCCTTGGCCTCCCGAAGTGTTCAGGTGTGAGCCACGGTGCCTGGCGTCAGAGCGGCTCTTTTTAAGCCTCTCACCCTCTTGTATTCCTGGAGGGCCGTAAGGTGTTCTACCAAAACTCATATTAGCTGTGGCTGGAGTCTCTTCCTGTGTGGCCTGCACAGATGGGTCGCCAGGATGCCTCCAGGGTTCCGTGCCTCTGGAAGCACTCCCACTGGTTCACCATCCCTATGATGCCCCTCCTCCACAGCCCAAAGTACACCGTCCTTTTTAGGTTCTAGAATCTTGTCCCTGACCCTGTTCTCAGATTTAGCCCCAATCCTGGTCATGCACAGAGCTTCAGCTAAGAACAGAAAATGAAGTCCAGTCACCCCCAGGCCAGTAAAACAGAAACAGGCGGTTTTACAGATGCTGGGGCTCTACCCAGCTTAAGGTGGTCAGTTCCCAGCAAGGCTCTATCAGTCCATCTGCATTTTAGAATTTTCCAATCCACAAGGTACCTGGTGACTTTCTGGGCAAAACCAATTGACAAGGGGCCAGTTACTTGGCATACAGAGCTGCTGTTCCTACCATGTACCCCTGATGCATTTCAACAAAATCGTCTTCACTCGGTGCGGTGTCTTCACTCGGTCCTGATATGCACACAGATTGAGAAAATAAAGAATAAGGGCTCCCCAGGAAACAGTTCCACAATATACACAAATGAAAAAGGATTTACACAGTAGACCCTAAATAGTTTCTAAGGAGCCATTATGGAAACAGGTAAATTAAATTTAATTTAACTGTATTTTCTTTGTTTAAACAAATACATCTGGTGCTTGGAAAACAGCAGGTTATTAAAATGCTTAATGTTTCTGTGAATATTAAACATATACAAAAAAGACTTCTTTGTGACACTTTTTCTGAAGCCCAGTTTCTCACCATGGCAAGAAGGTGATGCTCACAAAGTCTGTCTGGCCAATGAAGATCTTGGAGACGACCAGCTGACTCGTGGAGTCCTCAATCAGGGGCTCTCCCAGCCGGGTAATTTGCCAGGCCCTGGTAAGGCCACGTCTGGTGCAAGATTTAACAGAAGGAGCTATTTGTTCTGGAAAACAAACATATTAAGTAAGGTTCCATTTAAAATCTGAGACTCAGCAGAATGTCGAGAAGGTAATACATTGCTACATTCTTCTTTGTCAACCAAAAGAATGACTGTCAAGTTCAATAAGTCACGTGGCAGTGTTGTTGGAGCCTAATACATGGCTGCCCATCAGCAGTCCACAGCTCAGAATGGGCTGACGATCCGTCTCTAGGGCTCCGTGTTATGGAAAGCAGGCTGCCCTTCACTGGACAAGTAACCCAGCCAGCATTTCACCTCTGGGCATGCCACGTATAGCTCCTCCTTCTCCAGCCCAGGCACGGGCATGCCATAATCCAAGCTCCACACACAGAAAAGGCCCCAAGATCATTTCATGTAGCTTCACTGCTCCTCCAATCACAAAGCACACCCTGGACCTTGGCCACTGCTGCTTCTACTTACCTGGGGTCTATGGACCAGAGGTTCAAACTCTCCGAGCTTTAGAATTTGCAGAGAATAGTGGGGACCTCATGGTATGTGGAAGCATGAGGAGACCGAGAGTGTGAAAGAACTTCATACATTACACGGTTTGCTACATAAACTATGAGCAATGTAAGAAGGTACCACACTGGATTTCTCATTTCACCAAATGGGATTAGAAGTAATGCAAGAAAATCCCACCTGCCTTAATTCATGGAATGGCAACATCGTATGTGTGTTTGGAGGTGGGGGGGGCGGGGCTAAGAAGTTGGTGAATTCTTTGTAAGTGAAAAAGACCAGTGTGATTCTTAGTATTTGTACGTGCAGGGAGCCCCTTGTCATTGGCATGGACTTGTAAATTGCAGGTCATAACATTGACAAGGAAGTCACTGAACAGAGTTAAAACAGAAAGCCGTGCAGCACAGGACTGTGAATGACCCTGATCCATCAGCCTGTTTCCATCCCCATGAATCCAGCTCCACCCAGATCCAAGGAAGACGATGGCAGAGCAGCTGATCCACAAGCTCCTCCCAGGCCTGAGCCACACACACCAGCTGCTCCTTCTCTACGAATGAGCCTGCCAGCACCAATGTCGGCTGAGAAGTCTCTTTCTTGCCTCTGGGGGCCTAGGCAAGGTCTGCAGTCTGGGCTCCTAAACTCACAACCAGTGAGGAAAGAGTTTTGAAAAATAACCTGCTGCTTGCTCCTTGTCTAACGATAACTCCTACCATGGACAGCTCCCCGCACAGGTCCTTCCGTGGGAATGTGGGTGAGGAAACCATAATTACTTGCTTCCTTGCATTTGCCAAGAGGTACCAGAGGAACATTGGAAAATAGCCATGGCATTGACAAAACCAAATTGCACTGGCCTGCCTAATATCAAATTCAACCCCCAATTGAACTATATTAGACTTCATATAGGACTGGTCATATCCAACTTTTTTCCACTTAGCTAAGGTTGTAGAAACTTCCAAATGCTGCTCTAATATTGCAGCCGTCAAACAGAAGTGACAATTTAAAGTGAAATGTAAATTTATTCAAATGACATAACCAAATGGTCCCAGCTGAGCCCAAGCTGGGTGCGGATATATGGGTGCTGTGATTCCTCAAATATCAATTGGTACAAGTTACTTTGCATGGGGAAGAAAATTTGTGTTGAATAAGAGTTTCTGAACCACGAGAAGACTGAAAGTGAGTACACACAGAACCATCTTTCCCTACCAGAGGACCCCTATTTACTTCGGTATCTTTAGTGAAAAGACAAAGAAAAAAAGAATTTAAAGGTTGAGTTTTGAATTGCTGAAGACATGCAGGAACTTAGAAATGTAGACGCCCAGTTTTCACTGAAGCCTCTACCCCACCACCATTTCCCATCCACAGCATTCCAGGCTAAAACGCCTCTTCCCTAGTCACGGGAATTCTCCACAAATCCATCTGTTAAGTCACTTTGTACAAGGGATGCTTGGACCTGTCAGATCAAAGTTTCAATTTCTCTTTGGGCTGCACTGTGCTTTGTCACCAGAACTAGGGAGCTGCTTCCAATACCTCCCGGGTTCTCAGCATTCCGTACACCTCAGAGAAGCTAATGCCAGGGAAGCGAAGGTCCAGTGAGAGAAGAAACGAGCTCGGTCACCAGACATTTCATCCTGCTAAATTCACACTCTGGTCCTGGGGTAAAGAAAAAGAAGTGGCCAGCCTTTGGGCAAAGAAGGTAGGGTCTGCATGACAGGGTCAGCCCCTTTGACTGTGGGCACATCCTGCTCCTCTGTGTCTTCCCAGCCTGTGAACTGGACCAGCTGCAGGAACCTGCCCAAGTCCAGCAATGAATGGAATAAAAATTAAGGCAGAGTCACTTCTATGTAAAGTGGTCTTTTCTTTCTTTTTTCTTTCTTCTTTTTTTTGAGTCAGTTCTCTCAATCCAGAGGAAAGACTTCTTGTACTTTTGGGCAGTAGACATACTTACTAATAAGTTCATTTCTATGGAAGTTTGTTCATAGCTATTAATTTCATCTGCTCATAATCTATTCTTGATAAGCCTTTCTAATTTAGAAAAGTACTTCATGATACTCTCAATTTAATAACTACAACTGCTTTTGAGGAATTTTGATCAGAGTTTCAGCCATGAGGTATGCATTAAGCAATTTTCCTGGGGTGGAGAAGCACAGGTGTGAGTGTGTGTGTGTGTGCGCGCTAGAAGGGGTCAGGTGTGGAGTGGCCATGCTGCTTGGCTGTTTCTCCCTCAAGTTAGAGCACACAGCCTTCTTCCAAAGGGACTTTCTTCCCATAAGCCCTGTTTCCCACATGTGCATAAAAGGGCACTCACTTCTGGACTTTAATCACTCCCTTTCCCACCCACTACATTCAGACCAAGAGTCTCCTCCCTGTCATAGGAATTCCCCCACATATTCACCTGTTTGTCCTGCTTCTTAATGGCAGGAGGCCTAAGGATGCCCTCTTTAGAAAGGCTGCTGGCAAGGCTGATGCTTGGCCCATGTCCAGGAATTCGAATTTCAGGAGAAGGCTTCCCACCATTCCCTAACTGATGAAAGGGGCTCATTATGCCTAATCTCTTTGTGCAAACAATATGGTTCATGCTGGACACTCGTTTTCTCTCTAGAGGTCTGGAATTTTGGAATCTGCTAGGCAGGGGATACCCAGGTGACTGGCCCACAGTAAAAACCCTGGGCACTGAGTTTTAGAGAGCTTCCTTGCGAATAGAGCATCTCTCAGCCTACTTTGGCCGTGGCAGGCACATTGGCAGAGAAGGAGCAAGCTAGCATGTGTGATTCAGGCCTTAGGGAGATTGTGGATCGGTTGCTCTGCTATTGCCTTTCTTAGATCTGGGTAAAACTCAATTCAAGGTGATGGAAACGGGGTCATTCGCAATCCTGTGCTGGATGGCTTCTTGTTTTAACTCTGTTCAGTGACTTTGTCAGTGCAATAGCCTGCAATTTATAATAAGTAGGGGTGCCTTGTGTATTAAAATATTAAGACTAGCCCTTGTCTTTTTCACTTATATGGAACCCACCAACCTTCTTCTCTCCTTCCCCCAAAACATATACAGTCTACAACGTTAAGGGAGATAAGGAGGAAAGAGGGAGTATGAATTACGAGGATATTTGGGAAAAGCAGGCTCAATCACTTTCAACATGCAAGTGTCCTGCAGTGAGTCTGGGTTGGGGGATGAGCACCTGTCATTTCCTCACTCAGGTTCAGCATCCAGGCACTTCTTAGGATGGGAGCTTCTTTCTACACTGAGTGTGTTCTTAGGCTATTTTGCAGCCTATTAAAAGTGTCTACTGTGTAGGCACCATGATGCCCAGGCCTAAGCCAGCCACACCTGGTACTCAACCCAAGGACTGTGCTCAGCCTTGAGGAAGAGCTGGCTGTGTGGACTTCCTGATGCTGAGTTGGATGGATAAGTGTGTCTGTCTTCTGCACTGTGTTTTCCTACATAGGTTCTCATGGATTTTTTTGCTTCTAAGCTATTTGTACCCTATGAGCCAACATTAGAATACAGGAGGCACACCACCACACCAAAATGCAACTCCATTGTAGAGAAGATAAAAGCATGGCTGTTCTGTTGAATCTTGGGGAAGGAGACTTATGGTTTTGCCTTCTTGGCACTTCCTTTATTGGAATAGGGTCCCCCAGGGCACTTTCCTGCATTATATGGTCCTATGGAATACAGCATAAAAACCATGGGCTGACCAATCTTAAACTAAATCTTGTATGCTAATGTCTTTAAAGCCCTCTGATTTAGGTCATTATCCCATCTTCTTTACTTACGTAGTCTTCATCTTTCTTCATAACAGCTCCCAGGCCAGTTCAGCCCACCTCTTTGGTAAGCAGCCCTAAAGCACCCTTGATTTCATTTCCCAAATTAGCATAATTATTATTACTATTATTTTTGAGACAGAGTCTTGCTCTGTCACCCAGGCTGTACTGCAATGGCGTGACCTCGGCTCACTGCAACCTCCACCTCGCAGGTTCAAGCAATTATCCTGCCTCAGCCTCCTGAGCAGCTGGGATTACAGGTGCCCGCCACCACACCTGGCTAATGTTTGTATTTTTAGTAGAGATGGGGTTTCACCATCTTGGCCAGGCTGGCCTCGAACTCCTGACCTTAGGTGATCCACCTGCCTCGGCTTCCCAATGAGCATCATTTTTAAGATAACTTGATCGATCTCTGACTTCCCCCCGTAGACAATAACTCCTTGAGGACTAGGTTATGTGTGTATTGCTCCCTGCACCATCTGTAGTGACTAGCACAGTGCCTGGCAAAGGGTAGGAATTCTCTAATCAGTGTTTGTTTAATTCATTAAGTATACTCAAAGGTCTGACAGGATACCCTGTGACATTCTGGGGATGTAATTTGCATTCTGGGAGACAAGAAATGACTAGTTGATTGAGTCTTCAGCCATATCCTGGTGCCTAACTGGTAAGTATATTTATATACACTTGGATTCATAGAAAACACATCTGTCTCTCTTAATGAAACATTAGTTCCCAACTGGGAGTAATCTGAACCCCCAGGGAACATTGGGCAATACTTGGAGACAAACTTGGTTATCACAAACTAGGTGGTCCTCTGGTATCTAGTAAGTAGAGGCCAGAGATGCTGCTCAACATCCCATAACACAGCACATCCATCTCTCCAACACCTACGATGATGTCCTGGCCCAAAATGTGAGTCATGCCAAGGCCAAGAAACTCTGCATAATACAGTAAGCATTTTAAAGGCCAAGCCTGTTATTAACACTTCAGTCACTCCAGGGGCTAGCACAGTAACTGGCATATTTATCTACAGAGTACTATTTATTTGTTGAGTACCTACTAAATGCCTGAAAACGGGAATTCAGAGGCAAAGCAGACACTCTCCCTTGCCTTTAATAGGTATTAATAAATAAAATCATGCCAAGTAAAGTATAATTGCTATAATAAAAGTCCAACAGAGCAGTTTAATTTTTTAGAGAGTTAAATAGAAAATTAAAGCCACAATGAGATACCAACACACACTTATCAGAATGCTTAAAATTAAAAAGTAACAAAATGCCAGTTGCAATGACTCACACCTATAATGCCAACACTTTAAAAGGCTGAGGCGAGAAGACCACTTGAGCCCTGGTGTTTGAGATCAGCCTGGACAGCATAGCAAGACTTTATCACCACAAAATAGTAATAATAATAATAAAAGTTGAGTGTGGCAGCACATCCCATAGTTCCAGCTACTTGGTGGGGCTGAGGTGGGAGGATCGCTGGAGCCTAGGATTTCAAAGCTGTAGTGAGTAGTGATCATGCCACTGCACTCTAGCTGGGGCGACAGGGTGAGAATGTTTCTCAAAAAAAAAAAAAAAAGCGATAATAATAATAATACCAAATGCTGGGGAGAATGCAAAGAAAGTAGATCTCTTATAGACCTGTACATGAATGATGAGTAGTCTTATTTGTAACAGTCCCAGACTAGAAACAAACCAATGTTCTTTACTGCTAAATATTTAAATAATCTGCACCAGGGAAGCTGAGAAACACCCTATTGAGGCATGTACCGTCCTGGATGGACCTCAAGGGAATTACAATGAATGGAAAAAAAAAGACCACCTCAAAAGGTTTCATACTATCTGAATCTTTTTTCATAACATTCTTAAAATGACACAAACATAGGGATGAAGAAGAAATTAGGGCTTGCTCAGGGTTAGGGAGGAAGCTGGGAGGGAGAGGTGTGGTTGTGGCTGTGAAAGGAGAAAGAAAATGTTCTGAATCTTGTGTATGAGGGTGAATACATGAGTCTACACATGTGTACAATTGCATAGAATAAACTGCATAGAATCATCATCATGCATAAGTGCAGGTAAAAGCGGGGAATTCTGATAAGGTCCATAGATTGTGACCATTTCAATGCTCTGGCTTAAATGCTGTGCTATAGTTATGCCGATGTGACCACCAAGGGAAACTCGATGAAGTTTGCACAGGATCTCTCTGTATTATTTCTTACAACCACATGTGAACTGCAATTATCTTGAAATATAAAACTTCAAAAGTTAAAAATTTAAATTGGATAGCCATCGTCTACTCTCTACTTCTATGAGTTTGACTTTTTTTAAGATTCCACAGGCCATAGTAATGTATAATCCAAAATAAGAGTAAATGTCAAAGCCTGACCACAAAAAATGAGTAAATGAGTTGATGAATGTATTAAATAGCTTGATTTAATCATTTCACATCGTATACATATATCAGAACATCACATTGTACCCCGTAAATGTGTAAAATGATTTGTCAATTTAGTATCAATAAAAATAATAATATGACTATTAAATTTGAATTTTAAAAAGATATAAATAATATAAATTAAACTATAAAAGAATATTAGGTTGGTGCAAAAGTAATCATGGTTTTTGCAATTACTTGTGATAGCAAAAACCGCCATTACTTTTGTACCAACGGAATATAAAATACAGTAGGAGAGCATGAGAGGGTGTTCAGGGAAAGTCTCCACAAGGAGGTGATATTTGAGCTGAGACCTGAGGGATAAGTGGAAGCCAGTCACATCCTCAGTAAGTGTTTACTGATCAAATGAGTAAATCTAACTTAAGAGAAAAAAGTGATCCTGGCAGTGTAGTAATTATCCCAACTCACTGGCATGAAAACAAAGAGAGAATATAAAGTGAAAAGGAGACGCCTTCTCAAAGGTCACGTCCTGGCGACATTCTGAGCACCCAATTTTACTGTGAGCTCCGTAGGTCTGCGATTCTAACTCCCTGCATGCGTTGCCTATTTCTTTCTGTATCATTTCACCTCTAACATATCGACGTAGATATTTATGTGTAAGGTCTCCATTCCTCTACTAGAATGACATGCCTTGAAGGCAGGAATTTTTGCCTGTTTTGCTCACTAATGTATCCAGAACTTAGAAGTCTGCCTGGGACGTAGGAGGTGCTCTGTTGAATGAACGAATGAGTATTAAACACAGTTTGAGCGAGTCTCAGAGGAGTAGGTGCTGATTGCAGCAGAGCCCCTGAGCTGCAGGTGACTGGAGGAGACAGAACTGCATAGGTGGGCAGGCCAGGGAAGGCTTCCGGGGAGGCTGCGCTGGGGCTGAGCTTTGAGGACCGGGTTTGAGAGGCAGCTGCCACAGCCCCACTGCATGGGGTCCCCTCATCACCTCCGTTTCCCCTCCTGACATCCTTCCCACTCTCTGAGTCTCCAGCAACATTGGTGTCCTGGAGAAGAGAGGGGCACATTCCCGCTCATGGATTCTTTCAATCCTCCTGAGGTCCTTTTATCCAATTCTCTCCCACTCACACAACCTTTTTTTCATTGGTATCTAATGACTGGCTCTAGAATCAAACATGAGCAAATCACCTCTTTCTGCAATTGCATACAATCCAGGCACCACCTCCTCATTTCCGTTTTGTCAAGGGCGGTTCTGCTTTCTCTGCTCTTGCTGTGAAAATAATATTTCAGGTGTTGGAAAGGCAGTCATTGGTATTCAAAGGTAAAGAGCTATGCTGCCAGTAAGGTGGTTCCTGGCCACAGATGATATTAACACGTGGGACGTGGCTAGTCTGCAGAGATATGTGCTGTAAATGTAAAATACATGAAGATATGGTTGACTTAGTGAAATTGTAATTGTATAAAATACCTCATTCATATTTTTAAGTCTGATTACATGTTGAAATGTTAATATTTTGGCTATATTGGATTGAATGGCATGTTTAATAGGCATCTCACCCACTACTGTTTGGTTTTGCTTATGTTTAACATGACATTATAATATAAAATTTTGATCCATTTTTAACCAAGGTGGAATAATAGGGATCAGATATCCCCTCCTACCTAAAACAATTTTTTTGGAAAACCAGAAACAATATAGAACACAATCAATTTCAAGAAACTGGACATCAGACAGTGAAGGAAAGTGACCCTTCCTTGCTGGAGAGATGGAAAACCAATGAGCTGAGATGTATAGTTGCCGTGGTGGTTCCCTTTGAGGGAGTTTCCAGGCTATGGCTTAGGAAAAGGGAGCCCAGACTATGCCCAGCAGGCACTGAGTTGATGAGACAGAGATGAAGGTACAGGGAGAACACTGGTGAGCTGATCAAACAACAGAGCACTAAATAGGAGGCGACTGCCCTGGGAGAGAATTCTGGAGCCCAGCAGTGGGTCCCTCTAGTGAATTCGAGAGTACCAGTGGATATATGAATGAAGAAGCTAGCCTACAACAGAGAAAGAACCACCCGAACGATTAAAGAGAACACACCTCAGACCAGGGGACAGCTAAGACAATTGGTGTAATTACTTTTTTTCTTTGCCTGTTTTTTTCTGCCAATATCCCAAGCCCTTCCAGGAAATGATGCCTCCGAAAGCATCTTAAAATAACTCCCTAAATGTAACTTTTAGGAATTGTTCCTCTGTTTGTTTCTTCCTAGTATTATCCTTGATAAAATGCAGAATGACTTAATGAATTAACTTCTGTTTAAATCTCCATAAACTAGAAAAAATCCACCAGACAGGAAAATCTCATGGCACTAGTTTTCAATTGCTATGTATCAAGTTACCAGAAACACCGTTTGTTAAAATAAACATTTACTATCTCATAGAATTTGTGAATGGGGAACCTTCTGCTCAGGGTCTCCTAAGGCTGAGATCAAAGTGCTGGCTGGGCTGTGTTCCATCTCAGAGCTCAAACAAGGAAGGATCTCCTTCCAAGATCTCTCATGTTGTCAGGATTCATTGCGTCAAGGCTGTAGGATGAGTAGCATCTTGCTTCTTCAAAGGCAAAAACAAAGAGAAAGTAACTCTGCTGCTATAGTCTTCGATCTCAAGACCGTCACTTAAAGGGTCAGGCCCAACCTGGGTAATCTCCCTTTTGTTTAATTTAAAGCCAACTGATAAGGGGTTTTAATCACATATGACAAACCCTTTACCTTTGCTATATAACATAATGTAATTACAAGGGTGACCTCTCATTGCTTTTGCCATGTTATATCAGACAGAAGCAAATCACACACACGTTTTGCCCACACTGGAAGAGAGAGGTTTACACAAAGGCATGACTCACTGGGGGCAATCCTAGGGTGTTTCTGCCACCGTTTTCTAGAATGTTGAAAAGATTGTGGTCTCAGTGGTGGGGAAAATTGAATCCTTGATTAAACACAGTACTCGTCCCACTTGAGAAATCCGTAAAGAAATAGTAAAAAAGGATAAATTTTCAAGTAACATAAATGCATCCAAGAACAAAATTCAAGAATATTTATTAGAATACAAAGACATCAGCATTCGATGGAGTAAAATCCATAACACCTGACATCCAATCAAAGATTTCCATGAATTCAAAGAAGAAAATTATGACCCTGAATGAACAGAAAAATTAGTCGATGAAAACAATGAAGTACATATACAGTATGGATAATTAATAGGAATCGACACTCAAGAGTTACAACTATGTTACCTATGTTGAAAAAGCTAGAGGATCGATTGTAGCCCTCGTTGGTAAGAGTAAATCTTCCTTATTCAATCCATCAATTAAAATGCTAATCTCTTAAGGAAACACTTAGTGATATACCCGGAAGTAATGTTTTACCAGCTGTCTAGGAATCCATCAGCAGTCAAGTTGACACATAAAATCCATCATCAGTCTTGGGAAATGAATAAAAAGAATGAAATCAAGAAGGCACATAAGACTTCTGATTTTATCTGTAATATTTTCTTAATGCCAAAGGAAATACATCAAAATATTAAGAGTTGATAAAGCTGGGTGTCGGGTACATAAGGCATTTGTATATTTATTATTTTCTAAATTTCTACAAACTGGCCTATTTTCTTCATTGAAACCTTGTACCAAAATCTCTGAGTTGGTCAATTCTGCTGTTGTTATTTCAATCTTAAATACATTTTTGCAGTATAAACACTCTAAGAAATGTCCTATCTGACTCTTTACTCCATTTCCAATAAGTCAGCTAACTCATTACCCCACTTCCAAACCACAAGAGATAATCCTGTCTTCTCCTTATTCTTCTGATTTTATTATTTTTAAAGTAAAATCTACCTTGCAGACTGGTATGCATGGCCTTATTTTGCTGAGCCAACATTTTCCCAGAATTAGAAACAATAAATCTTAATAATGAGCAAATACTTTGGGCACCTCCACTTTCACAGCTGCCAAATCCACAGCTATTTCTCAAGTTAACAATTCACACTCACTTCCAGCTTAGCTGGTGTTTATCAGCAGCATCCTGACAAGCCTGGGGACAATTGGTGTAATTATTTTTTTCTTTGCCTGTTTCTTTCTGCCAATATCCCAAGCCCTTCCAGGAAATGACGGCTCCGAAAACATCTTTAACTTCCTAAATGCAACTTTTAGGAATTGTCCCTCTTTTTGTTGTGTCTTAGTATTATCCTTAATAAAATGCAAAATGACTTAATGAACTAATTTCTATTTAAATCTCTGTAAACTAGAAAAAAATGCTGCTTTGGGTGACTTGAAAAATAGTGTGGTGTTTGCTGGTGATACGCCCAGTAGAAGGGCTATTAGATCTTGTTAACCCTTCGATGGGCCCTGGGCAAAGATTTTGGGAGACAAACATCCATGGGTTTGCATGTTTGTAAACCCTAGGCACATTTTACCATAGGTGTGAACTAAAACTATATGCTAACACTATGTTCACACGAAGACTTGAACATAAATGTTATTGTAGCCTTATTCACTATAACTCCAAACTAGAAAAAACCCAAATGTCTGTGAAGTGTAAAGTGGATAAACAAATTGTGATCTATCTGCACAATGGAATACCAATCAACACTAAAAAGGAATATATACTAGATGAAAGTGCGTGATTGAATCTCAAAAGAATTATGCTAATTGAAAATGCCAAACCAATGACCACATACTTCATACTTCTAAAATGTGAACTAAACATTTAGTTCACACCTATGTTACAGCAGCATGTATGCTGCTGAAAAATGTATATTTTGATTTGCATAATACAATGTCAATTTTTTGAATAAATATTCCAATGATTCAAAATTAAAAATCATAAAGGATAACTGAAAACTTATTCTCCCATTGCTGTCTTTCAAATCCTCAGCCAAAGTTGCTATCCATTGTCTTATCAGCCTTCCAGAGTTATTCATTCGATGCTTCTACAAACACCAGCAAGTGTGAGGCTTTGCCTGTTTTTACACAAACGCTGCACATTGTGGACCCAGCTTTGCATCTGGAACATGCGATCTTTGTGGTATGAGAGCTTTGGTTGTTCTCTTGCGTGACAATGGAATGACAGGCCTGGAAGTGAGGTTGTAACTAGTCCCATGTTTCCATCTGACCCCAGGGCCAGCAAGGGCAATTCCCCACATGCCTAGAAGGTAAGTGGTGAATAGCATTCATGAGGAAAGCACAAGGAGGCCCTGGGGGAGGCGGGTCACACCGCTGCGAAGGAGATCACCAGGACTCACTATGTGTCTGTTTCCAGGGTCTGTGCTGAGAGCAACTGGATGTAACACTTATTCCGTGCAAAGCTAATTATTTTAGTCACACTGAAATTTATGATTTTTAATCAGCCGTATGAGCTAAAGTCTATGTACAATAAAATTTACCCATTTTACCTACACATTTCAATGAAAGTTGACAAATATATACAGTCATGTAACAGCCATCATTAGCAAGCTATAGAATTTTCCCATTACCCCAAAATGTTCTCCTATGCTCCATCCTATTCAATTTCCTCTCCATCCCTCCCAACCCTAACAATCACTAATATGCTTTCTCTCATAGTTTTGGCATTTCAAGAGTTGTACATAAATGAGATCGTGAAGTATGTAGTCATTGGTTTGGCATTTTCAATTAGCATAATTCTTTTGAAATTCAATCACGCACTTTCATCTAGTATATATTCCTTTTCAGTGTTGACTGGTATTCCATCATGCGGATAGATCACAATTTGTTTATCCACTTTTCACTTCACAGACATTTGGGTTTTTTCTAGTTTGGAGTTATAGTGAATAAGGCTACAATAACATTTATGTTCAAGTCTTCGTGTGAACATAGTGTTAACATATAGTTTTAGTTCACACCTATGTTAAAAGAAAAACTTCAGCTGAATTAAATTTAAAGGTGTTTAATTGAGCAATGAACGATTCACAAATCAGGCAGTCCCCAAATCACAACAGATTTGGAGAGATTTCAGGGGTGCCTCATGGTCAGAACAAAATTATAGGAAAAAAAAAAAAAACAGTAAAATAATCTACAGAAATCGGAAGTGAGGTATCGAAACAGCTGGATTGGTTGCAGCTCGGCGTTTGCCTTATTTGAACACAGTTTGAACACTCAGCAGTGTATGACTGGTTGAAGTATCACTGCTGGGATTGGCCGAGACTCAACAATTGTGACAGGCACATACTGCTAAATTCAGTTTTCAATCTTGTCTACCTATTACATTAGGTTGCAGTTCATCCACAAGGACTCAAATATAGAGTACGGAGTCCTTCTCAGGCCATATTTAGTTTGCTTAAACAACTATGAGTAGAAGTGTTGGGGCCGGTTGTAAGGGCATGTGTAACTGTGTAAGAAACTGCCCAACTGTTTTCAAAGTGCTTTTCAACAATTTTACATTCCCATCAGCAATACATAAGCAGTCTCATTGCTCCCAAATCCTGGATAGCACTTGGAATTGTCAGTCTTGTTCATTTGAACTACCTAATCTGTGTGAAGCAGTATCTCATTGTAGTTTTAACTCATTTCTCTACTGACCAAATATATTGACCATCTTTTTATGTGCTTATGAGTTATGTGTATATCTTTTTTGATATAGTATCTGTTCTAATATTTTGATCACTTTTAAAAGTGGGTGTTTATTTCCTTATCACTGCATTATAAGTACTTCTTATCGTTGGACTATATAGTCTGCATGTATATCTTTTATCAGATATAGACCTTGCAGATATTTTCTCTTCATCTTTAGCTTGTCACAACTTTGAAAATCAGTTGATCATATATATATCAATAGGATCAACAGGATCATATATATGATCATATATACATATATTTCTAGCCTCTCAATTCTGTTCCATTGATCTATTTGTATATCCTTTCTTTTTTATTTTTTTTGAGACAGAATTTCGCTTTGTTGCCCAGGCTGGAGTACAGTGGCACAATCTCAGCTCACTGCAATCTCTGCTTCCCGAATTCAAGCGATTCTCCTGCCTCAGCCTCCCAAGTAGCTGAGATTACAGGTATCCACCACAACACCCAGCTAATTTTTGTATTTTTAGTAGAAATGAGGTTTCACCATGTTGGTCAGGCTGGATGAACCCCTGACCTCAGCTGATCCGTCCGCCTTGGCTTCCCAATGTGTTGGGATTACAGATGTGAGCCACCGTGCCCAGCCCTGTTTCTATATGCTTATGCCAAAATCACACTATTTTGATTACTGTCATTTCATTGTAAGCTTTGAAATCAATTTATATGATTCTACAAATTTTATTTTGTTTCAAGGTTTTGTGTTGTTTATTCAAATTTCTTTGTAATTCCAAATGCTGATTTCAATCTTTTTTGTACACTCCACTGTCTTCAGTTAGTTGTTGTGTTATATATAGTTTCTATTTGAAAGCATTAATCTGAAAAGATTCACTCAGCCATTAGCAGAAGCAGTGTTAAAGTCTTTAAGGCAGCTACTGCTACCATGGACTCCGTGATACCTAAGGGGGATGAAAATAACTTTTTCAAGAAGATTCAGAATGACCGTGACTATTCACTTTCTCCAACAAAGGCATCTGCCTTTGAGTCAGTCATCGCTAATGATCATGGAACCTCAAAACAAGACACAATACCACACGTAATTATTTTAGCATCACAAAAATCAATCAATCAATCAATCAATCAATCAAAGCAAGATCAGCAGAGCTAGAAAGAAAACATTAGCCAAGAAAAAAACCCAAATGATCCATAGGAAAAAAACAGTTCAATCCACTTTCCTTGAACACCTAAAATGTGATAGTACTCTGACAAATTTTAAGATGAGCCTAAACAGGACTTTCATTCTCATCAATCCTCATTTTTAGTAGAATTGTTAAGAGAAGCCCAAAAGTACATTGATATGCTAAATGATATTTCAGTTAAAAAAATCAGATGTTTATCTGATAAACAAAACATTGACAGTTTTGTTATTTTTATAACTGTTGATTTATCTGATGGTTGTTCAATACTTCTCAAGTGGGTAGAAATTCAACGGACAAAAAAAACTGTATAGGCTCCTGAAATCCCAAAGTGTATAAATCTGCCCAAGTGAGAAGCTCTCCCTCAGGAAACATGCATTTCCCTGAGTCCAATTAATTAAAACTCTATGATTTCATCACATCCCCTACTTGGCCCATTATATTAATTACAACAGCCTCACAAGCTTTCTTACAGGCCAATTACTCTAAAGCAGCTAGATCTTAAGTCAGCCACAGTTAAAAGGATTGAGTACATGTGACTTCTCTAACTTCTTTGTTACTTGTATCTACTCAAGCGCTCCTGAAGTTCTTTTCATGGAAACGTGCTCTTATCTGTAGTCTGTTGGTTATGAATTTGTTTTGTCTCACTGAGTACGTATGAGCCAGATTTGTGTATAAAAAATGGAAAATTGTATTTTAAAAAATCACGCTTTGTCTTGCAAAGTGTGCCTAAGTCCAGGGCGAGAATGCAAAAATAAGATGGCCCAGGAGAGGAAATGAGTGCTATGTGCATTACTGGAGTGGCCATTTCTCTGGGTTCCGGGAAAGGGAAGACAGATGCATGTAGAGTTCAGGCGGTGGTACCTGTGAATTTGCTCAAGGCCCAGGTCATTTCAACTGAACTGGGAACCTCAGTATAAGAAATGAAATCAAATGGAGTCTGGATAATGATGATATCTGAATGTGGTAAACACCAGGTCAGTCCCTTGGAGGATAAAAACGACTAATTGACCTAAAAAGAGAGCATGAAAGGTGAAATCTGAACCAGCTTGGTTCTTCCCACCGTGCACTAATGAAGGGCTCTGGGGTGATATGGTGGACATTCTGAGAGACTGATCTTTGACATCATTATCATCCTCCCCTCAACCCATGGCCACTAAGGAAAGTCAGAACCATGCTGGGAACAAACCATAGCCTGGTGGTGCTTCCAGTGTCCAAATGCGGGCTGGAGATTTTGACTTCAGCTCTGAACCTGCAAGATCAGGATCCGCAAAGCTAATTCCTTGAAAATGCTGTTTAGTCCTAAGGTGATAATGTGTTCCTTCTCTTTGATCCAGGTCAACTTACTCATCCTAATGAGAGGTGCTGGGAGTGTGAGGACTGAATTTTCTGAACCTTGATTCAAGACATGTGGTCTGATGAGTGTGAACCCCTTAGAGAAACAGAACATTCCAAGTTAGGAATCTCCATAAAATGCAGTTTAGTGCATCAGCGAAGATATAAGGGAAAACTAGAGACACAATAATCTACAGTCTGGAATTCTTCAAAATATTGTAAATGTACACTCCTCATTGGAGTTCCATGTTTTGGATACAACTCATTCATTAAAACATTAAAACATTCGTTAAACGATTTTTTTTAACATTCATTAAAACATTCAATACATAGTTTCCTTAAAGTTACCTTGTGCCAAGCTCTGTTCTCAGTGCAGAGACAGTGATCAGCAAGTTAGATGGGATTCCTCCTCTCCTGGAGCTTATTTTCTTTTTCTTTCTTTCTTTTTTTTTTTCTTTTTTTATTGAGATGGAGTCTCTCATTGTCATCTGGGATGGAGGGCAATGGCGCAATCTGGCTCACTGTAACCTCTGTCTCCCAGGTTCAAGCAATCCTCCTTGCCTCAGCCTCCCAAGTAGCTGGGATTACAAGTGCCCACCACCGTGCTTGGCTAATTTTTTTTTTTTTTTGTATTTTTAGTAGAGATGGGATTTCACTATGTTGGCTAGTCTGGTCTCGAACTCCTGACCTCGTGATCTGCCCGCCTCAGCCTCCCAAAGTGCTGGGATTACAGGCGTGAGCCACCGCGCCCGGCCCTGGAGCTTATTTTCTAGTGAGGGGAGACAGCACACAAACAATAAATGAGGCAGTTATTAAACAGTGGATGTGGTAGCCATTTGTGCTTTCTCCTAAATTTTGGGCTGTCCAACTTCCCAAAGGATAAGATTGAACTCTTGGCCCACGTGTGGTTGGGTGAAGGCAAATGATGAGTTCTGACCAATGCACTATGAGTCAGAATTTTGTGTCTCCCTTCCAGGCAAGAGCATTTTATTGCCGGCACACAACTTCTCAAACCTCTCTCTGCTTTAGTTCCAGCCCAGCTCATGAAGGGGATGACCCTGCCTCTTCAGCCATCTGAGCTACCACACTGATCAGAGCCTTTTAACTGGCCTCAACAGACCTATAGTAAGGGAAAAATCTCTGTTCTTTAAATCCACTGGGGCATTTGCCATCACAGAGTAAACTAGCCTATACTGACTGCTGCAGAGCTATGCAGAGATGAAGGTAAAATAAGGTAAAGTGATGGTGAGAGTGATAATTTAAGTAAAGTGATGAAAGAAAATGTCTCTGGGGAAGTAACATTTGAAATCTCATCAAGAGAGGACAAGTATCAATGGTCCAGACTAGGAAGGCAGCAAGGGCAAAGGCACTCGGGTGGTAGTAAGTTTGCCAAGTTCAAGTGCCCTTGCTCTACAGACATGTTCAGTCACACACACACTCCTGCATGCATGTTCTCATGTGCACACACACAGACTTGCAGGCATGCACCCCTCTCTGTACACATAGACCTACACACACAGGAGCTCATGTGCACACATATGTACACACTCAAAAATCCACTCTGCATGAGCATGCACTCATGCACTCACATGTACTCATGCACACACAAACCAAGCACACACATACACTCCCACATGTGTACACACTGGCTCACATACACACAAATACCTACACAAACTCACAGTGGAATTAAAAATAGGAGACAGAGGGTGAACGAGCCATTTCCCACACTTCATCTGCAGATACTTCCATGACCCGGCCATCAGCCTAGAGAGTCAGGCACCAGTGACAGAGGCCTGTTCCATCAAACCTCACAACATCCCAGCAAGGGGAGGGACTTTCCAGATACCAGCTGAAACAGTGGACGTCACTGACAGCAGAGCCCTGGCCCCATCTTTATTAGTTCTCTAGGACTGCTATCACAAAGTACTGCAGACCGGGTGAGTTAGCAGAAATGCATAGTTTCACAGGTCTGGAGTCCAGAAGTGCAAGATCAAGGTGTCGGCAGGGCAGGGACGTGAGGAAATGATCTGCTCCAGGCCTCTCTTCCCGGCTTGGAGACAACCATCGCTTCTACCATACAGTATTATCTAGGATTGAGTCACTAAGGGCTGCCCACCTGCAAGAGGAATAAAGTGAAGCTCTATTTTTTGAATGGAGGATTATCAAAATAATGTTTGCGCCTATTTTACAACTACCAGTGGCCTATTGAGCAAACATTAATGATAGCTGAACTTAGAACTTTGAGGCTTGAGAGCCTTGGGTTTGAATTCCTTTTTTGTCACTTAGTGATAGTTTGACCTTGGATTTAGCCTCTTCATACTTCCATTTTTCATCCCCGTAAATTAGAATAGCAATACCTATATCACCTAGGAGTTGAGAGGTTTTAATCAGATAGTGTCAAGTAGGTAGATAAAACGTATGTATTTCACACAATGAGCTCAACCCATCATTGCTAGCATTTTAATTACTATTAATAATAAAGGGGCTGGGTGGCGTGGCTCACACCTGTAATCCCAACACTTTGGGAAGCCGAGGTGGGTTAATCACTTGAGCTCAGAAGTTTGAGACCAGCCTGGACAACATGGGGAAACTCTATCTCAAAAAAAAAAAAAAAAAAAAAAAAATGAGCTGGGTGCAGTGGCGTGTGCCTGTAGTTCCAGCTACTCTGGTGGCTGAGGCAGGAGAATCTCTTGAGCCTGGGAGGCAGAGGTTGCAGTGAGGTGAGATCATGCCATTGCATCCAGCCTGGGTGACAGGAGTGAAGTCCTGTCTCAAGGAAAAAAATAAAATAAAATAAAGGGAGGCATTTGTTATTCTTAGCAGAGTCAATCTGTGCTGAAAACAATCCCAACATAATATACCACACACTTACTTTTTGTGGCTAGAAGGCAAAATCTACTCTCTGATTTTCACTAATACAACACACTGTTATTAACTATAGTTACCATGTTGTACAATAGATCTCTTGAATATATGACCTCTATTTAACTGATTTTTTTTACCCTTTGACCAACATCTCCCCAACTTCCCATCCCAGCCTCCAGTAACCACCATGCTACTCTCAACTTCTAGGGGTTCAACTTTTTAGATTCCACATATTAGCGAGATTTTGAATCAACCTAAGTGTGCATCAGTGAATGAATGGATAAAGACATTGCGGTATATACACAATGAAATACTTACTATTTAGTATTTTTTAAAGGAAATTATAATATTTGTAACAAGATTGATGAACCTAGAGAACATTACGCTAAGTGAAACAAGCCAGGCACAGAAAGAAAAATCCCACATGATCTTTTTTTAGTTTTGATGATGTCTTTTTTAAGCACAGAATTTTTAATGTGATGATACGCAGTTTATCTAGTGTTTTGTTTTGTTGTTTGAGCATTTGTTGTCATAGCTAAGAAATCATTACCTAATCCAGGTTTGTGGAGATTTTCACCTATGTTTTCTTCATTTTTTTAAAAAATTAAGGTGGAAAACACATAACATAATATTAACTTTTTGGCGACATTTAGTTCATTCTGATTGTTTTACAATCCACCTTTATCTAGTATCAAAATATTGTCATCACCCCCAAAAGAAAACTCCACCCATTAAGCAGTAACTCCCCATTCCTCTCTTCTTGGAATTGCTAGCAACCACCAATCAGTTTACTGTCTCTATGGATTTACCTATTCAGATATTTCATATAAATAAAATCAATCATAAAATATATCACCTTCTGTGACTTCTTTTCCATAGCATACCATTTCCAAGGTTTGAACCACATAGTTGCATGTATAGTATTCAGTTATTTTTGTAGTTAAATAGTATTATGTTGTATGATACACCACATTGTATTTTTCCATTCACTGGTTGATAGACATTTAGGTTGTTTCCATAGTAGCTATTACAAATAGTGCTGCTATAACTATTCATGCACGAGTGTTTGTTTCTGAACTTGTTTTCAGTTATTTTGCATATATACCTAGAGCTGGAGTTGTGGGTCATATAATAATTTGATGTTTAAATTTTCAAGAAGCTATCAAACTGATTTCCACATTGGCTGCATTTTTTACAGTTCCATTTGCTATATATAAAGAATATAATTTTTCCATATCCTCTAAAACAACTATTATTTTCCTTATTTTTTATTATAAACATCATAGTGGGTATAAAATGGTATCTTATTGTGGTTTTGATTTTCATTTTCCTACTGACTAATGATTGTAAATATCTTTTTTCATGTGCTTGTTGGCCACTTGTATATCTTTGGATGAATGTCAATTCAAGTCATTTACACATTTTAAAGAATTGGATTGTTTGACTTTTGTTGTCATTGTTGAATTGTCAGAGTCCTTTATATATTATGGATTCTGGACCCTCATCCAATGTATGATTTGAAAAATTTTTTTTTTATTCTGTAGGTTGTCTTTTCAATTTTTATAATATACACTGATGTAGAAACATAAAATCTAACATCTATTTTACTGTTACTTCTTGTGTTTTTGGTGTCATATCCACTAACTAATTTCTAAATCCAAGTCATAAATATTTACTCTTATATTTTCTTCCAAGACTTGTACAGTTTTAGCTCTTATATTTATATTGTTGATGAGCTTTAAGTTAATTATTGTATTTGGTGTGAGGTAGCAGATCAGTTACATTCTTTTGCATGCGAATAATTGCTTTCTTTAGCACATACTAATTATTTTTTAAATATGATCTTATGTCTTGAACAGTATCCTACAAATAACAACACAATACACCATCAGTGCTGTATGTAAGACTTTCTGAGTTGCATATAACATTTAGCATAGCTAATTACCAAAAATGCACAGAAATGTATTGGGGGATTCTCCCATAAGAAGGCGCCAGAATAGATTTACTTCACACATCAGTGCTCCTCTTTCTAAGAGTATTTTGACTTGCCCCTCAGCCTTTGAATGGAAACAAGTCAGGAAATACTGTGCATGGTATGACAGAAGCATTGAGCTCAGTTTCTGACCCTGCAGTACAAAATTTATAGCAATAACATATATGTTTGCTATTTATTATCTCTGTGATATTCACTTAGTCATTTAACCTTTCTTAGCCAAGATGCCAACTGTATGAATTATCAGATTCTGTGAAGATTTAACTATCTCACACTTCCCTGAATTTATCACTTGGTTATCTCAGATTAGGGTAAGAGAAAAATCTATTTAGGTGAATGGAAAGAAAATCACAGGGACTGGAGGTACAAATGGTACTGATAGTCACAAATGTATGATATTAGGGGAAAAGGCTCTCAGCACCAACGAGTGACAAATATTTACTGAAAAGTATAAATAAAATTCCTTTCTTAAGTGTGATTCAGCTGCATTTCTCCAATTCAGCCTGATCCCAATATCAGATTTTTATAGTAGACTAGAATATCATCTGCAAGTAATGCCCACTTACTCTTTTTTCTTCGACTCTCTATTAGTTAGGTTTTGTTCCTTATTCAACCATTCAAAAACTTAATAGCTTAAAAGAACAATCAATCAATTGTCAAGGAGCTGTCCAGGTCATGGCATGATTGAGTGCCGCTGTGTCCAGCAAAGAGAAAGTCCAGCTGAATCCAGCCAAAATTGCAGACCCACACAGTTACACACTAAATAGGTATTTGTTCCTCTAGGCATCTATGTTTGGGGTGGTTTGTTACGGAGCAAAAGCTAAATGATACACAGACCATAAAACTCAGGTCTTTTCCATGTATTATTTCTTTGGCTAGATATTTAGTGAAATGCCAGAGTAGAGATATGAATAGGTTTTCTTGTCTTGTTCCTAACTTTGATTTTTTATTAGGTATGGTGATTATATGTTTCTAGTAGATATTGCTTCAAATTAATAAAGCTTCCTTTTATTCCTACATAATGAGGAGATTTTTCATAAGTTAGAAGCATAATTAGAGACTGTCCTTATTCTTTAAGCACTGATCAGTCGCTTGTGGACAAATAAAAAACTTCTCCAAGCAAACAACTGTGGGATCATGTTGAGGAGCTAACAACGGAAGAAACATAAACAAGTCATAAAAAATGGTTCAAACGTAATACAGAGAACACCTAGATCAAATGATACACATGAAAGTTATGAACTCAAGCTCCAGAGCTATTCATAGAAACACTTGAGTTTGACTTAAAAAAATAGGGAGACAGAAAAGAAGCACTTGATGAGGGCACAGTAAGAACAAAATCAAAGCATGGAGACAAAAATGGCAGCACTTGCTGGTAAGTATGCCAAGAAAAGAGTGTATGTCCTTCTTCCTGGGCCACTGGAAGACCATTTTCCCCAGAACCCCTTGAAGTTACAATGGGGCCATGAGTCTGTACACTGACTAGTTAAATGTGGTAAAATTAATATAAGCTACTTCCAGGCCTTCTCTTGAAAAAATTCTGCGAAATCTTCCATCCTTTTTGTAGCACCTTCAGGACGGCATGCTGGCAAGCACAGATTCTGGATGGTACAGCCCTCAGACAGAAGAGCCCCGTCCCCCGAGTCACACTTTGGAGGAAGCTACCCCGGAAATCCATCCATGTCTCATCAGACTCTGTACAACGCCTCAGATTTGAGAATTGCAACAATGTCTCTCATTAATGACCCGGACTCATGAGAGTCCAATAGTTTAAATATCCCTGTGGATCCCTTTGTGACCAGCCATTCTGTGCTATGCCCAGTGGCCTAGAATCCTACTTCTCTTCTCTCCATGATCAAAGGCAGCATTCACTTTTGGATCTAAGAGAAAAAGTATCCTTTTCCCATTTTCTGTGAAGGGTGGTGTACCTGTTGTAAGAAACCTATAATCCAGCAAAGTTATTCAATAACAGGATCATAACATATATGCTAAAGAGTATTTAAAAGTAAAAGGTGGAGAACACGTCAGCTCTGGGAAACATATCCGAGTCACGCAGGACTAAAGTGTGTTAGCAGCCACAAATCCACGCGGCTACACAGCAACCTCAATTATTGCAGAATGAAGAAAGAACTTGCCCGAGGGGCATAAGGCAGAGTGAGAGATGGGCAAGCTTTAGAGCAGGCGTGAAAGTTTATTAAAAAGCTATAGAGCAGGGATGAAAGGAAGTAACGCACACTTGGAAAAGGGTCTAGCTGGCGACTTGAGAGATCAAGGGCACCGTTTGACCTTTGGCTTGGGGCTTTTTGCGTTGGCATGCTTCTGGGGTCTCCATCTCTTTTCCCCTGATTCTTCCCTTGGGGCTAAAAAGCCTTAGTCTGTTTGTTACACTAGGAAGCTAGTCAGATATGAGCAGGGGAAGACAGGGCGCCATCACCCCCAGGAATGTCAGGCGTCCACCAGGTGATGGTCAGGTGGTGGTTAACACTGTCTCTCTTAGCGCTGTCCGCGTGCACTCAGGTTTGCTAGCACTTGCGAAGGGCCATCCGCGCAGTGTCTTTTCTGAAGTTGTGCGCATGCTCACTGTCGGTGTTTTTCCCCTTACCAGTGTCCCCAGAGGAAGGTCATAGACCAGTTAAATGCCGCCATTTTGCCTCTTAGTGCGCATGCTCAAGATCACTCATCCAGCGCCTGAGATCTCACCGGGAAGCTGCTGATAATGTTTCCGTGTTTTCTATCTATTGGGAGACTGCCTTTCCCTGGCGCCAGCTGTGACCGATTATTATTTTAGAGAGACAGGTGTAACAACTGCCTGGCCATCACCTGATGTTCTCCTGACATTCCCGGGGGTGGCGGTTCCCCTCCCCTCCCTCGCTCATGTCTGACTAGTTACCTCCACTAACAAAGAGACTAAGGCTTTCTAGTCCCAAGAAGACAAAAACGTAGTTCCCTCAGCATCCTCAGGTGATGGAGTTTAGGCTTCTTGAGGTTTCAACACAAAATGCAAATTTAAAATGAATTAAAAACCTATTTACAGCCGTACCAAAGGGAGAGAGAACAGTGCTACTCAGGATTGCTTTCATTCTTGAGGGTCTTCAGATCATTTGCTTTCCTCTCTATCTCCAATCCTCATAACTTCAGCTGGGAGAATGACGTGTTTAAGGCCAATCAAGAAACAAACAAAACAACAAATAAAAACGTTATAATCAATGAAACTATCAAATCATATGAGACAAAATAATTCCATCCACCCACCTAAATGTACCACTGATCTGACACAGAAAAATAGAACAATTAAAGGGGCTTTTGTAACACTGAAAATTTCACATTTCAATCGCATTCTTATTCAAAGGAAAAATAACACTTCTGTGGGATTTCAAGAGTAATTTCCATAGCCATTCATGCCTCTGATGTCAAATTTTCCATGCATTGGAGCTCGATAGCAAGGTGCATGTAGAGCTCATATTCCTTCAGGCTAGAAATTCTGAACTCAGCAGGCGAGTGATGTAATCACCCTGTTCTAATTACAATTGAAAAATACGTTTCTTGGCAAAGCTATTTCAACTTACCCAAGATCGCACTGCCAGCAAATGACAGGGCCAAGATTTAATCCCTAATATTCTAACACCACAATCCTTACTTATAACCAATGCAGAAAAGAATAATATACTAACACTCTTAATATATTAATAAAATAAGAAAATAATAATATCATGCAAAATAATCATACACCACAATAAAGCAGGCATCATACCTTATTTTACGCCCATGCTTTCTTTACCTGCTCCTTCGCAAATATTTTTTTCTAAGCCAAACAGGTCTCATATGTTGGAGAAACCACACCCTTTCCAGAGTCATATACTAGTTCTTTTTACCTCTTTAACCCTGCTCACACTCCCCCCAAAACTCACACCAACTCACACATAACCGCGCATACACACACCTCACACATACTTACTCATTTCTGTTCTCATCAATTTTGATTTTCTTCCCAACACTTAAAGTGAATGGCAAGTGGAACTTTTAATTGGAAACTAGTAGAAAAAAAATGCATGAGAATTAACAGGCCTGTGATAGTATTGTTGTTGGTTATTAGAATTAGCGCTGGAGGAGAGAGAGGCTTAAGAAGTTCCATTTGCAGTAAGCGGCATGGCACGAGGAGCCATGGAGTAGCTGTGTGAGGACCTTAGTGCAAGTCAACCTGCTAACGTCACTAGAGTTAATGTCAAAATTCATCTTCCAAGACTATTCCAGAGAACAGACCCAGGCCATTAGCTGACCCAGGCTTATTGGCTGGTTGAAAAAACTATATGGTGACTTCACAGGACTCTAAAATGGGGCCTTAGTGTACATTGTTGGTAAATTGAAATAGTAGCATTTAATTTGACAGATTTATTAATTGATGCCAAGTGCCAGTGCTGGGTTTGGTGTGATAGAGATGAAGATCACTTAGACTTGGTTTCAACCCTCAGGAAGCTCATACATAATTGAAGTGACCAATATGTTCCAGCTAAATATGTGATAGATGCTAATGTTTCGAGTAGATGGAGGAACAACAGAGAGATGTTCTGCTCGGCCAAGTCCCGGAAGTGAATGCAGCAGACAGGCCGGATGATGGAGCCCATGGGGCACTCTGATGTGCTCCATCCTTGCTGCAAGCAGGGGATGTCAACACTGTGGCGGGGGCACAGCCGCGTGGGCACTGGCCAGGTCCTGGCTGTCCCAGATCTGCAAGGAAAGCTGTCAGGGTGCGATCTCGGGCTTAACCAGGGCTGGCCAGGTCGAGGGGAGGCTCCTGTGTAATTTCAGTGCAGCCGGCCAAGGGGGTCTTCCTCCCCTGAGCCTGATCTCTGTGAGGACGAGCGCTTATGGAAGTCCAGGGGAGACAGGATTACTGAAGCAGGGAAATATGACTCCCAGAGATGAATGTACACTTCGGAAGTACCAAGTGAGCCACACCATGTGCTTATTCTAACCCAGGAACACCTCAGTGAGCCCAGGAGTGAGGCAGTGACCCTTGGTGTCTGGGTTTGCACCCAGCCTCATTTTCAAAATGACACTAACTTGGGACTTTTCTTTACAACTTTCTTTGCTATTTCTTTTTGCCCGATCTTGAATACCGGCTAGAGATGCCACTGAGATACGGCTCATAATGAAACTGGGTTTGGTGGCTCTAGTGTGGAAAGCCTGAGTGACACAAAGATTGTACTTTGGACTATGCATTATGTAGATCCTCTGTGAGGCAGACAAGGTGCAGATGCACCTGGCTGTGAGCAGCACCTGTGTCCCAGGGAGGGAGAAAGGCTGGAAGCAGAGAGAAGCCAGAGGATGATCTTTGGCCACAGTGATTTCTAAGAACCAGCAGGGAGTCAGCGTTGGCAGTCAAGGTTAGCAGTAGTCAGTGTTCACAGTAGTCAAGTTAGCAGTAATCAGTGTTAGCAGTAGAGTGAATGGGGTAGGGGAGGGTGAGAATGAAAAGGAGGGAAAGTGCGAGTCAAGATTCTAAATATTCAGAAACTTGTGTAAATTTATAAAGTAATCAAATCAGACATTTCTGAAACAAAAAAGGTAATTCTGAATTTTAATTACTTTGAAG
>NW_012103587.1:4544573-4547139 GCF_000951045.1 Mandrillus leucophaeus
GATCCTCTGTGAGGCAGACAAGGTGCAGATGCACCTGGCTGTGAGCAGCACCTGTGTCCCAGGGAGGGAGAAAGGCTGGAAGCAGAGAGAAGCCAGAGGATGATCTTTGGCCACAGTGATTTCTAAGAACCAGCAGGGAGTCAGCGTTGGCAGTCAAGGTTAGCAGTAGTCAGTGTTCACAGTAGTCAAGTTAGCAGTAATCAGTGTTAGCAGTAGAGTGAATGGGGTAGGGGAGGGTGAGAATGAAAAGGAGGGAAAGTGGGAGTCAAGATTCTAAATATTCAGAAACTTGTGTAAATTTATAAAGTAATCAAATCAGACATTTCTGAAACAAAAAAGGTAATTCTGAATTTTAATTACTTTGAAGGATAAGGCTCTTTTAACTTATTTATTCCATAATACTAAAGAAAAAAAAAAGGAGAAAAATCATTAATAGTCTTCTAACTGTATTTTTCCTGGCAACAACTCTGGTTTATATGCATTGGTCTGCTGTTAGTTGTCTAATGCTCTTAATTTCCATAACAGAAACAGATGAGTGTAAGTGTATGAGACCAGATTCTCTTCAGCTGCCACCTAGAAAAATACTCCTTCTTTTAAGTCAAAGTAATTAAATTCATCTATTATTATGGAAGTTTTAATGAGCCTGCTTTTCAGAAATTTGACTTTATTAAGCTTAAGCAGACGGTGCATTTCATGAAACAAATTAAATAAGATTGTTCTATGCACATCTCACCTCCCCACACTAGATATTGCTCCATCATCAAAGAATGAAGTGGGAAAAAAGTTAGGAAAATAAAGTCAGGTGACAGACTGTTTCATCCCTCGCCCTGGTGGCTGATTCCACTGACCTCTGCTTCCCTGAGAACCTTCAGAAAGGAGGTTCCCACTGGAGACGTTTTCTGGGATTCTCAGCCGGGAACTCCTCCTCCTCCTCCCTCTAAACCTCATTTTACCCCTGAACTCAGCTTGCAAAGAGGACACAGCCAGGGACAGGGAAGACCCAGGCTCTGGGGGCTAAAGCACTTCCATGGTTGGTAAGGGCTCTTTTAAAAAGCAAAACAATGCAAAAATACTAACACACCCATAGGCTCAAAAGTGTTATTTACAATTGAAAAAGAAGTCACAGCAGTTTACAAGTTTCAGAAAGCTAACACTGCAATATTTTCAATGAACTTTCAGACAAGTTTGAACCAGGGCAACTCCACCCTGAGTGAGGGCTGGAAAATGAGGCTGGGGCTTGCTGAACTGGATTCCCAGGAAGTTAGGTGTTCCCCGCCTCTAGATGTTGACGGTTAAGGAAACAGATTGGTAACGTTAATAAACAGACCCAGATTTAGGAGTGTCCTGATATCCCAATATCTTAAGAACAGATGCATTCCTAATTTTGCTTTAAAGATAATAGTATTGATTATTGCAAAATATAGTAATTAAGAAGATCAATCCTTTATCACAAATCCTTGTAGCACAGCACTCTCCCCATGATTTTTCTAACCTATATAAACGAGCATTGTACCCAGGGTGGAGGCGTTCCTCCCCTTACTTTCAGGAACGCCCTACTCTGTCTATGGAGCAGCTGTTCTTTCACTGCTTTGCTTTCTTAATAAATGTGCTTTCACTTTACTCTCCAGATTCATCCTGAATTCTTTCTTGTGTGAGATCCAACAACCTTCTCTTGGGGTCTGGATCGAGACCCCTTCCCTGTAACAGAATTACCTGATGCACCTTTATAATACTCTTCTTTCATTGTTTTGCTGCAATCTATTATCACATGTTCACACGACAACTTTTATAAAATAGATATTTTCTACAGGTAACAGAAAGATAATTAACTTTTGCCTCCACCATGGCTGATGAAAAATTGTTTTCTTTCACCCTGGAACTCATCCTTGGTAATATTTTGCAAATGTCATGGTCCTTTTTGGGAAATTTTTATTACGTTTAGTTTATACATGAGATGCAAGGTTTGAAAGAATTTTCCATGGAATAACTGAGGTTCTGTACGCTTCATATCTCACTCTTACCTCCAGATGCATGCATGATCACAGGTGAACATGTGCACACACACGTACTCCTATACTTTCTTCCTATGATAGGCATCACAAGTTGTACTCATGTGAGTACACAACACCAGTCCTGCAGCTACACAGCCCATCATCCCATGAGTCATCACGGCGACTGAGAATAACCTTGATGCCTCCCTACATCAGAGCAGCTCACAGTAACCTAACTACCTGCCAACTTATATAGCTGATATAGATAAATGTATATAGATATGGATATGGATATATCCTATCATATTTCTAACCCAATTTTTCCTTTTCCAGATACCAAAAACTATGCCCAGCCATTCCCATGCTGCTCACCATGAGACAAAGCATAGCAGTGCGGTGGAGAGAGACTGGAGTGGAAAAACAATAATCATTATCAATTGCAGTTATAGGACCATGTGTGCTCAACATTAGGGCCTTGGGTCCTTGGAGGAAAACTGGACTAATGGAGGCAGAAGAGGTGGCTGAAGCTGAAGCCTTATCTTTAGGGTCTCTTACCTCTGACTTCCAAGGGTCTG
>NW_012103587.1:4547189-4560888 GCF_000951045.1 Mandrillus leucophaeus
CACACACACGTACTCCTATACTTTCTTCCTATGATAGGCATCACAAGTTGTACTCATGTGAGTACACAACACCAGTCCTGCAGCTACACAGCCCATCATCCCATGAGTCAGCACGGCGACTGAGAATAACCTTGATGCCTCCCTACATCAGAGCAGCTCACAGTAACCTAACTACCTGCCAACTTATATAGCTGATATAGATAAATGTATATAGATATGGATATGGATATATCCTATCATATTTCTAACCCAATTTTTCCTTTTCCAGATACCAAAAACTATGCCCAGCCATTCCCATGCTGCTCACCATGAGACAAAGCATAGCAGTGCGGTGGAGAGAGACTGGAGTGGAAAAACAATGATCATTATCAATTGCAGTTATAGGACCATGTGTGCTCAACATTAGGGCCTTGGGTCCTTGGAGGAAAACTGGACTAATGGAGGCAGAAGAGGTGGCTGAAGCTGAAGCCTTATCTTTAGGGTCTCTTACCTCTGACTTCCAAGGGTCTGGAGTCCAGCCTCACCTCCCACAAAAGGCTGTGAGAACAATGGAAGTGGAGGCTTTCAGTTCATGAAATGCTCTGTCATTATTACACTTGGTTTGATATTTTTACCCTTTTGCTCACACTCCACCTTTAATTTACCCATATGTCCTCTTGGACATACCTCCAAACTTTAGTTGAAATCTTCCTCCCCAACACCCACCCCGGCTCGAGCTCCTCACATCTCTCAGTGGGATGACAATAGAACCTTACTGACTTTCCCTCTGCTTCTATCCCTGCACCCCCACAATCCACTCTCCTTACAGCATTTAACTCTCCTGTTTAAAGTGGTACCCCAAATCCCATTGCATTTTAGAATAAACACCTGTATGTCCTGGAAGGCGTTCTCCAAGAATGCACAAAATCTGGCCTCTTCCTGCCTATTTGGTGTTGAGCCTATTGATAGTGACAGGAGGCAGAGAAACTCTAGGCAGACAGGGATGGGTCCCCAGCGAAAACCCCAACTTCAGGCCAAAAGTAACCTGAAACCTGTGACCCAAAGTGAGAACTCCTATCCCTACATGCCCACTCTTTCCTGATTAGTTCTTTCTGAATAATGTCTTTTTACCAATTGAATGTTGCCTTTTCCAAAACTACCCATGGTCCACCCTACCCCTGATCCTGTGCCTATAAAGACCCAAGACTCAGTCAGTAGAGAGGGAGGTGACTTAACTTCAGAGAGAGGTAACTTCATCTCAGAGCGACGGCTGGACTTTGGAGGAGAGGCAGCTGATGGCTTGACTTGCGAGGAGAACCAGCCAGAGATGGCCAGGCTTTGGGGGAAGATTATATGCCCATCCTGTCCCCTTTCCAGCTCCCCTCTCCACTGAGAGTCACTTGTATCACTCAAGAAAATTCTCCATATTCACCATCTTTCAATTCATCTGCATGACCTCATTCTTCTTGGGCACCGGACAAGTATTTGGGTCCACAAAAAGGGCTGTCACACTGGTCATTTGTCCTCACTGATGGAGGGTGGCTGCCCCATGTGATGAGGCAAAGGGCCCACAGAGCTTATAACACGTTGCTGCCTGTGGACAGTGGAGCTCACAGAGCATTGTAACACACCCTCTGGAGCTTCAGGGATCACAGGTGCAGCCACCTGGGTACTGCCCCAGGGCTTGCATGGAGTTTACACCTGCTGGTGTTTAAAGCTGCTGGCCAGCCAGCTGGATCCCACACTCGCTCACTCCCATGTTCCCTCCCTCAAGGGGCTGAGCACAACTGGCTGAGTAAATGGGGCACCCCTTCGCAAGTCCAGTGAAGGGGTCAAGAAAAATATAAAAATATCCTGCATCACTATTACCCTCCTAGCCACACTGATCTTCCTGTTCTGAGAACACATGAGCTGACCTATCTGGGAGCTCCTGCTCTACTATAGCAGCACTTGGCCTGTAATACTGCTTACTTCTTTTTTTTTTTTTTTTTTTTGAGATGGAGTCTTGCTCTGTAGCCCAGGCTGGAGTGCAGTGGCGCAATCTCCGCTCACTGCAAGCTCCGGTTCCCAGGTTAATGCCATTCTCTTGCTCAGCCTCCCCAGTAGCTGGGACTACAGGCACCTGCCACCACGCCTGGCTAATTTTTTTTTTTTTTTTGTATTTTTAGTAGAGATGGGGTTTCACCATGTTAGCCAGGACGGTCTCCATCTCCTGACCTCGTGATCCGCGTGTCTCAGCCTCCCAAAGTGCTGGGATTATAGTCATGAACCACCGCACCCGGCCAACACTGCTGACTTTCTTACTGCATTGCTTTATTTATTGTATTCCTAGGAAGCATCATTATTTGAGATCATCTTATTTAGGTTTTTATTTTCTGTGTTGCCTCCATCTTCAGAAGGTGAGCTCCTGGTGAACAGAGACCCTTCCTTCCTGATCACTGCTGTACCACAGACATATAGGTAGGTGGGTGCTATCCCGTGAGGGGCTGGAGTGTTGCTCAGCCAATACTTACCACCCTTCCCCTTGGAGCAGCATTAATCTTTTCCCATTTTGAGCGTGTGTGTGTGTGTGTTTAGCCAATGTTGTATGAGCAAGTGTCAACACAAAACTGTTCTCAAGTTATACCAACAGAGATGACTTTATTCATAGAGGGAAGAGGTCCAAACTCAGTCTGAATTCCACTTTCCTGCAACGGAGAACAGGAGAGTAGTTTAAGAGCTGTGGTGGGTACATTCTAGGCCATCTGTGTTTGCTAACTGGCTTTGCCAAAAAGGCAAAGTAGAATTTCCCAGGATCTGCAGGCAGGAGGTTGGTAGTATTATAACTTGAAGCTAGAGGCCTGGGTCACTTGGGCTTCAACCATCACACAAGGCAGGGAGCTGGGCGCGTGATTTTCCTTGACCTTTACATTTCCAAAGGGATGGCTCTGAGGTCCTCAAGAAAGACATCTAAGCTTTGTAAACCTGGCAAGAGGCTGTTGAAAAAATGTACATCTTAAAGGAGCAAAGAAGCAATTTGCAGTGAAAAGTTTTCTAAAGTAAATGCTCCAAGAAAAGGGAGGCCAGGGTTCTGGAGGCAGGAAGTTTTCTAAAAGTTTGGTCAATCCATGAGATACGTGAGTATGATGAGAACCAGGTGTGGACTAGTCTTACATAGCTGGGCTTGGCTTCTTATGCTTCTGCCATTTCCACATGGAGAACACGGCATAGCCAGCCTGACTGTCCAAGGAGGGTGAAGAGAGTGAGAACAAACTTAAACCAAACCCGTACCAGCCAGAAGCCAAGCTGGCCAGTGCACAGCCCCAAGTGGAGACACACAGTCTATATCAACCAAGCCCACTCTACTGCAGACCTGAGAACTTGAGAATGCACATTTGCTATTCCCATCCACTGAGGTCTAGAATAGAGGGCATCATTTTTGTAGTAACAGGTGCCTGAAACAGTGCTCAACAAGTATTTGTAGACTATCAAATGAAAATATAGTTGTTTCTCTTACAAGTCTTCCTTGATCCAGTAGAAAAAGTAGGCCAGGGCTGGGTGCAGTGGCTTAGGCCTGTAATCCTAGCACTTTGGGAGACCAAGGTGGGTGGATCATGAGGTCAGGAGCTCGACACTAGCCTGGCCAACATAATGAAACCCCATCTCTACTAAAAATATGAAAAAATTAGCCATGTGTGGTGGCGGGCACCTGTAATTCCAGCTACTAGGGAGGCTGAGGCAGGAGAATCTCTGATCCTGGGAGGCAGAGGTTGCAGTGAGCCGAGATCATGCCACCACACTCCAGCCCAGGTGACAGTGCGAGACTCCATTAAAAGAAAAAAAAAAAAAGAAAAAAAAGAAAAAGTAGGCCAGGTGTGCCTTTATTTTAGCCCACCATCCTATCTTTGTTTTAGCATTTATATTTCATTTATTTGTTTATATGTGTGTCCAACACCACAGGGACAGGTTTAGACATGTTATCAGGGAAGGGCTGTCTTTGAAGGTGACCTTGATCATGTGCCCAAGGGCTAAAAAGCAGTAAGCTAGGGTGGGAGGGAGTAGCTTTGACTCAAGTCTAGCTATAGGTTTTTACAGCTGGTCTCTGAGCTACTCTCTAAAACCAGGTAAGCACTGGCCTGGATGACCTGGTAGCTTCAGATTCCCTCCCGTCCCACCAGGACCAGGAACACTGGGGACCAGACTCTCTAACACTATTCTTCATTCATTCCTCAGCAGTGGTTAAGTTGGGTAGGACATTAGCATGGAGCAGTTTATTTCTAGATATTAAGAAGACACACAAAGGCATAATATATTCCATAAGAGAAGTAGTGTTTTGCATTTACCAGGCATAGATTATATAGTAGCTGCTTTTTCTCCTAATCATCATTATCCATTTCAATTACAACTACACTGTTAGAAATGCCAAAACATTTTATCATCAGACCTCACAGAAAATAACAGGTGGATTACAACCTTAACTTGCATATATTTCTCGGGTAGTTTCTGACCATTAGGAGGGGTGTAAGAAATGGAAGTCTACTAGATGATAGTACAGGGATTTTCCTGTTTCCCAACTACATGGAACTTTACATAACTTTTTTAAAATTTTACTGTCTTTTTTGTTGTAGAGACAGGGTCTCGCTTTCTTGGCCAGGCTGGTCTCAAGCTCCTGGCTTCAAGTGATCCTCCTACCTTGACCTCCCAAAGCACTGGGATTACAGGTGTGAGCCACTGTGCCTGCCCCTACTGCCTGTGTCTTAACTGGCCAAGAACAGCAGGTAACTGCAGGGGCTGGACAGGGCCACCCCCAGGTTGAAATTTACTGGGTGGAAACACAATCCCTGAAGCAAAAGGGGTTTGGGGGTGATATTTAATCAATAGTAAGGCACTTGAGATAGAAACTAAACCACTGGAAGGACATCAGAATCAGACCCAGGACAACTGATGATCTGAGATGACACCCGCCTTGCGGAATAACCACAGAATACGGTTTGTAATGCCTGGTACACAAATCTCCGATTTTAGAGCTTTCAGGGACCCCCAAGCTCCTGCCTGTATAGCTCTGTATTTGCTCTTCCTGCTGCTGCCTGCCAATCACTCCTCCAAATCTGTGGATCTCGCTCTTTCTCTTCATTCAGTTTCCACCCAAATGCACTGTCCTCAGAGAGACATTCCCTGATGCCTGTCCCTTAGGCAGAGGTACCACGCACACACCACACCGTCTCAATTGCATTCTTATTTGCATCCTAATAGTTCACTCAATTACATTATCTTATTTCATTCACATATGTGCCTACTGTCTGCCTTCTCCACTAGAATAGAAACTCCTGCTGATTAGGAATCGTGTCCAGTTCTATTTCTTACTGTTTTCTTATTACCTTCAACAGTCCCTAGCAAACAGGAAGCACTCAAGTACTATTTGAATAAGAAAAGTATAATGTATATAATGTATATATACATTATATATATATACACATATGTGTGTGTGTGTGTGTGTGTGTGTGTGTATATATATATAGCACAAATGTGTGATGTCCAGAAGGTATTTGTTTGAAAATGTTCTTTTTTCCAGCCTGGACAACATGGTGAAACTTCATCTCTATAAAAAATACAAAAATTAGCCGGGCATGAAGGTGTGTGTCCGTGATACAGCTACTTGGGAGGCTGAGGTGGGAGGATTCCCTGAGCCCGGGAGGTTGAGGTGGCAGTAAGCCATAATGGCACCATTGCACTCTAGCTGGGCAACGGAGTAAAACCCTACCTAAAAAAAGAAAAAAGGAAGGATTGTCATTGTTGTTGTTTTTTGCCAATGACATTAGTAAATTAGAAAATAATTTCACACCAAAGGGCACCACCTAGGATTGTCAGTAAACATTATCAAATTTCCATAAATGAGACACTGTGATACAGAAATATCACCACTCTTTTCCATAACAAAATCACTGTAATTAAGCTAGAGCTTCTCTGTGCTATTTAGCAAAATAAATAATTACCCCATGCCCTTGAGGCTGATTATTAATTTGGGTATTGGGTTAATATTCTTACAGTCTGGTCTAGAAATCAATTCCAAATCTCATGCTCAGGGCAACTGAGTAACTGAAAGCAATTCCAGCACAACGCCTGTACAAAGTGCAAAGCTGCCAAGCTGCCTGGTGCACCCCAGGCCACACAAGTGATGCCGATGTATGCTGAGGTTGGATGGAATCATGAAGACTAGAACGTCACCACTTCAACAGTCACTGAGCACCTGCTCAGGGCCAGGTGCTGCAGTAGATGCTGTGTCTACCAGGACAACACTGCCCTGACCCTGAGAAGCCAACAAGCCCATGGAAAGACCTTTGCTAAAAAGCACAGACTTCCCTTGGGACAAGGACAAGCCACAGTCTGTATTGGAGAGGGCTTAAAGCAGTTTCAACCCATGCAACATTTAAACCACGTATGGACACACCCAGAGAAAGCCATGGCTACTTCCTGCCCATCTCCCAAGCCAAAAGCTAAAGAGGGAGGTGGCCTGTCCCAAGCAGACATTTGGCATTCTAGACTGAGTCAGAGAAAAGCCCACAGAGTCCAGTCATCTCTCGTCTCACAGCTGCTGAAGGCTCCCTGATGTCCTACTCTGAGCAGATGTGGCCCCTGGCTGAGGAGGATTTTAGTTGCTATCAGGTTAATATTATTTGCCACTAGGTTTGGGGCAACCTTTTAAATGGATGGATATTAACAGAGCCTTTCCTAGAACAAGGATAAAAGGAATAAATTGCCTTTCACTCACCATCTGTGTAATTCTATTCCTCCCAGCAACGATAAACTTGAGGTAGGTCATGACTCCAGAGCTTCCTGTCAAACCAGGGATTGCTGAGATCCCAAGGACTCTGTGACAAGTGACTGCATATTCCTTCTGTTAATCTCTCTCCAAATGTGCAGTCATGGATTCCCAAAGACAGTCAGTCCAGGCAATCACAATCCTAAACAGGAAAAATACAACAGAAATAAAATTGATTTCATAAATGAAAAATGTAAAAAGCTATCAGCACAAAGAGGGGGAATCTATAAATAACTAATGGCGTGCTTAGGGAGAAGAGAAGCACGTCACACTGTGAGCATACCCCTATTGCCATCCGTTTCGACTGCGGCAATAAAAGGATGTAGCAATTCAGACCACGATGTGAATTCCTACCCAGTCTCAAGGGATGCTCGGCTAATGGAGGACTACAAATATTGCACTTTTAAAATATCCTGCCACTAATGAAAACCCATTTGCTTCACAAGTAGGATTTGACTAAAGTAGTCGGGGTCAGGAGAGGATTAGAAGTATCAAGTAGAAGCTTCACTTAAGACAGAAGTAGTTCAATTGCTTTTAGTGTCCTTAATATTTGGAAGATAAATTCTTACCCTGCAACCTTTAAGGCAGTTGGAAGCTTCAATGAGCCTGGGGTCCAGCTAGTTTTCTAGGTTTTTGGGTCTCAACCTCCATCCCTAAGCTTAGCTCTTCAACTCATTAGCATGGACCCTCAAGTCTTTGGCATGAAGTTTTGTGTATGGCTTAACTAGGAACAAAAACCTACATGATTGTATAGCACTGCTATGAACTGCGCATTTCTGTCCCCCTTCCCTCAACTCATATGTTGAAGCCCTCAACCCCAGTATGACTGTATTTGGAGATAAGGCCTCTGAGGAGATTACAAAGATGAAATGAGATGATAAGGTTAGGGCCTTAATCCAAAGAGACTGATGCTCTTGTAAGAAGAGAAAGAGACATCAGAGTCCTCTCTCTCTGAGCCTGCACCAAGGAAAGGCCAAGTGAAGACACAGCAAGATGGCAGCCACCTAAAAGCCAAGAGAAGAGGCTTTAGAATAAAACCATCTTGATAGCATCTTGCTCTTGGACTTCCCAGTCTCTAGGGCTGTGAGAAAGAAATTTCTGTTATTAAGGCCACCCAGTCTGCGGTATTTTGTTATGGCTCTCTGACCACACTAATATAAGTAAATAAATGGAATTGTATGAGCAGTGGAGTCAACCAAGTTTTCTTCCAAGGAAAAGATACCAAATTGCATTGGTGATTACCATCCTTAGGCATTTCTACGGAAATGTATTGATAAGTCTCTATCACACTGGTAGACATGCCAACATCCACTCAGAGTTCAGGGGTCACATGTAGAGAATGTTCAGCTACCCACCTCACCCACTCTTCTCTTGGGTGATGACTACTTGTTATTCAGATATCCTCAGATAACCTCTTCAAAAAAAGTCATTTTTAGCCTCCTAGTCACCATCCTATCTCCCTCTTTAGTGCTCTTAATATTTCCTATATTTTCCTTCAAAATACCACTGAAAGGCTAATTAATTATTTGGGTAATCCTTTCTCCACAGTTTCACCACCAAATGTGTCCATAAGGATGAGAACTGCACCTGTCCTTCGCACCACAGTGACCCACAGCCCAGCACAGGACCTTATAAAGAATAGCTACTCAAGAAAAATGTAGATATACACACACAACACATACATGTAGATATATACACAAATATACACACAAACACAAATAAATAGTCTAAATGAAACCTAAGAGATTAGAAAAATCTGAAGGGTGGAATTTTTAAATTTAGATTAATTTTAGCCAACTGAGCATCATTTTTCCTCTCTTCTTATAGCAGCATGCCAATTTTTGCATTGCGAACTTATTCATTCCACACTTTGGTTCATGTGGCTCAGATGGAGCTGACACTATCTGCAATTCCTGGGACTGTCATGTGAGCCAGCCAGGCCAATCAACATATTCCTTTCTGTTGGTCTCAGTGATTGGTTCAGGGATGGGCACATGACTAAGCCTGGGCCAATGAGATTTAAGCTGAGGTCTTCCTGAAATCATTGGGAAAGAGAAGTTTCTCTTTCTCCAAAGACTGCAGAACCAAAAGGACAAAAGCCTGCAGGTGCTGACAGTCATCTTGCTACTCCGGTGGAAACTAATGAAGCCAACACAAAACTGAAAGACAGAGAAGCAGATTCCTGATGAGATGTAGCACCTAGATCCAGCTGTGCCTGAGGTTAGATGTACCCTTGAAATTTTTTTGGTGAGTCAATTTGTTTCCTTTACGGATTAAGCCATTTGAGTTGGGTTTCTGTTTCTTAAAGAGAGTACGCAGTAAAACACCAGAGAAGGGAACGTGAGACCAGTGTATTTTCAATCGAGCCACCTTGTGCACATAATAAGGAAAAATGAACTTAGAATTCAATGGAAGAGGACTTTTCAGAAGAGGCTGGAACTGGGCTGCAGTTAAAGGGTCGGTGGGATTTGTGTCAGCAGACAGAAGAGCAGGACATATGGGGGACAAGAGGAACAGCACAGTGAGGCCTAGGACCGAGGCGTGTGGATGAGGCCGGGAGCAGCTTTCCTGACTCAAGGTGAGGAGAGCAGCGGGATGCGGAGGAAGAAGGCGAGGTTGGCCTGGGAGTGCCAGGAAGAAACGCCCTGGACGTAAGGACTGGGATGGGACATTTGAGGTTCACGAGAGAAGAACACAATAGAGTCCAAAGTGCCTTTGGCAGATGATGAGAAAGGGCCGCTTACAACCAGTTCTAGGATGAAGTTTGCAAACTGGAATGAAGATGTGTTTTCTGTTGTCCGGCATGGTGTTTCTAAAGTGTCAACATTTAAAAATTGAGAGATTATGCCTTAAATCCGGATGTCTGACTTCTCTTGAAACAATCAACAGAAGTTGGTGTGGTCCTGGCCCCACATCCATCCCTCTGCGGCAACCGTCAGCTGAAGCTGAGGGCATCTCCCACTTAGAGGGGCAGGGGCTCCCCGGGGCCAGTACCAGCCCTCCAGTCTCATTACCTGTGATCAGCCTGGCCACAGCGAGCATGTGTGGGTCTGACCCTATCTCTGAGAATCTCCTCCTCCCGTCAGACTCACAGCCTCCAAATTCGTCTCCCTGAATTCAGGGAGGACTCACAGCTCTGCCTAAAGAAGGTCCATAAGCCTCCCAGCTCTGGCTCTCCTGGGTATTACCAGGGTCTCCTCTGCCGAGTATTCCATCTAACTTTGATATTGTTTCTCACGGAGATCACCTTCCTGAAAAAGTTTATTATTCAAATGCATTAGGAAGCCTTTTACAGTAAACTATCTTACAACTCAGATTATTCTGACATTATTCTCTGGGGGCAGTGACCCACGCCCCTTCTCTTTTTTTAATTAATGAAAATTATAGGATATGTGAGAAAATTCATTTTATGAAAACAGAATTACCTTAAGGAAAGAAGCAGAATTTCTAAAAAGCCTTTAAAAAACTTTCGGGGGAAAAAAAAAAACCTTGATGTTGAAGGATCTTTAAAAAAGAAAGAATTAAAAGATACCGAAAATGGCTAAGATTAGATTTTATGAGAGTAAATTTAAGCTCCTTCTCCTTCCTGGCCAATGCTTTGAGAGTCACCAGCCTGTAGCTGGTCCTCAAAAGAAGTGGTTTCCCTTCAACCCAATGCCATGCACTGATGATGCTGGCCCCAGTGGTCTGGAATTGGCTCAGGTTTATTTCCTCCTTTTAATCTGTGCCATGGGCTAAGAACAGGAAGGTCACAGATACTCGAATGGCTTAGCAGTACTGTTCAAGCGTGAAATGCTTTGAACGGCAGGAGAAATTCTGTATTTGGCTTAATTAAAAAATTCCGGTAGCTTTAGAAAATGTGCCCTGGTGAGCACGGCCTCAACAAGCAGACGGGATAACAGTGAGAGGCTGCAGTTCACACTCGCAGGGACTCCAGAGTCACTTGCGCCAAGGACATGCTGATGGCTCCCCATGTAAAGCCGAGGGTTCCTCTATTTGAGGGTGAGGCGGCCTTCCCAGCTGCCCCCGTTTCAGTCCCTCCTTCTGTTGAGACCACATAGACATGACCACGTGGGAAGTAGCAATTAGCACAGAGCCTGAGGAGGGCTCCCGGGATCCGGCCAGGCACGGGAGGAACATGTTCTGGAAGGAGGTGGGCATTTGCCCATCCACGAAGCCCCTCATCTGTGCTCGCAGGTGTGATCACAGCATGAAAAGAAAACAAAGAACAAAGACCACCAGGTCTAGGGATGATGCGGCTCAGTATGCCATTGTGGTGGCTTTTGTAAACTGTCTTAGTTTCTAGCAACTGCACAAGTGAGTGTTTTGATTTTTCCCAGGCCCTACTTCCCGAAGAAGACGAGGAAATGAAATTCACAGAAATCAATCTGAAAACACGGGCTGATCTCCTAGCAATCCCCATATACCTCTGGGGCAGAAACGAAAGCATAAAAGGCTCACCACCTTATACCAGGGAACTAACCGTCCAGCTGAGTGAATGTGGCACCTGCGTGGGCAATGAATATGCCTTCGAGACAGCACAAAAGTGGAGGCCACGGTACCTAGCCAGCATTAGGTCTGAAGAATTTCAGAGAAGTGAGAGGTTTCTGTTGGCTGAGCAGAGCTTCAAGAAAGGAAGCAGGTTCAGAACTCACGCAATCATACACATGCACACACACACACGGGAGCACTCAATCAATATTTGTGCCACCACCTCGTCCTGCCTCCTGCCACGGCTCTGTTTAACCCCCACCCCACACCATGCACAGAGTAGGCTTTGCTTTCCATTAGGAAGACACTCGAGTCACCTCATTCCCACCTGTATGTCAAGCCCAGCTCCGGCTGCTCCCATCACATGCACTTGGACATGCACACCTGTGGGCCTTTGCATCATGCTCATCTGAATGTGCACACCTGTGGGGCCTTTACATCATGCTCATCTGGATGTGCACACCTGTGGGCCTTTGTATTATGTATGCTTGGATGCACAGAGAGGAACATACAAGTTCACAGTGAGGCACAGCAGCATCATAGTGACCGCATAAGTATTCAGAGCATTTCTGCCTGAGTTCATATCTGCGTCTACCTCCTACTACCTGGGTGACCTTAGCAACCCAGGGTTCCTCAGCTACAAAGGAGATAACATCAGTTCAGGCACTTGGCAAGGCCCAGTAATATAATTTGATCATTCATTCATTCAACAAATTTATTGGTTGAGTGCCCACGGAGCACCAGGCACTGTCTGGGGCACTGAGGATGCAGCGGTGGAGTTAAGCAGTGTTTCTTGCTCCTGTGAAGTTTCCGTTCTAGGGGGCAAAATTCGACATTCACCATGATAAATAACTGAAATCATTAGATTAGCTGATAGTGACTCATGAGCAGGTAGTGAAATAATTAGATTAGCAGATAGCATCAGAGAAAAAAGATAGAGTGAGAAAGGGATAGGGAGGGCCAGAGTTCCTGGAGGGGCTTCTGGCTCTGTAAGGGAGGCAGCCATGATAAATAATGAAGCGCTGGCACAGGCTACAATGTGGAGGAAGCTGGCAAATATCCCGCTGAGTTAGAGAAGTCAGGTAGGAAGGATCCTATGTCCCATGACTGTTTATAGGAAATGTGCAGAATAGGCACATCCATCCAGAAGGAATGCAGTTGGTGGATGCTGGGGTAGGGGGAGGATGGAGTGACCGCATAATGGCTGTGGATTTTACTTATGAGTGATGGAATGTTTTGGAACTAGATAGGGGTGATGGTTGCACAACATTGTGAATGTGCCTAATGTCACCAAAGTGCTCAGTGTAAAATGGTTTAAAGATGAGGCGACGAGGAGGGAATTATGAGGCTACCTGTGTTTTCCAGGCACTGGGAGTAGCAGGCACGAGGCCTCCAGGCAGTGAGGAGCACGCCACGGTATGTTTGGGGGACAGCGAGGAGGGGCTGGTGTGCCGAGGTGTGAGCAGGAAACAGAAGCAGGCATGAGGTTGGGGCACCGGGAACCTTAGGCCACTATTATCATAATTACGATTACCACAGACAGGATGAAACCCATGAACACAGACATACACATATTACACTAAAGAACGACCTCACAAAGCTCTCTATGCTTATAAGAAGGAAAAGAGCTTGCACTATAAAAGGAAGGAAAAAAATAAAGTCTGCTTTACCCTTTCAAAGAAACGTGTTTCCCCGGAAAGAACTTGGCACTGGACACCCAGGAGGTACAGGACACCCAACCCCCTCTGCACTCATGAGAAAGAAAAGAGCTTGCACTATAAAAGGAAGAAAAAAAAATAAAGTCTGCTTTACCGCTTCAAAGAAAACCTGTTTCCCTGGAAAGAACTTGGCATTGGACACCCAGGAGGACCCACCTTCCGCTGCACTCATCTATGCTCCAGTAATGAGTGTCCAGGTGGGTGACCCTGACAACGCTGCCCAGTGTGACAGCAGTGCAGGCCCAACCATCTCCACTGGCTTCGCAGCCCGGGCTGTCCTCGGAGACAGGTGTGAGGGACACTGCTCCATAGATGTGGGCCTCCTTTCCAGGGATCCTGAGCCGGCTCCATGTGTGACCTGATCTCCACCTGCCTGCTCTGAACGGGGCCATCCCCTAGCCCTGAGGGAGCTCTGGGTTTGTGTAGCTCTTAGCTCCCCAGGCCCTGCAAGGCCCCACCCAAACCAAATGATCTCTGTTGGCTGCCTGGGGTCCCAGCCTTGTTTGTTTTCTCTCTCTAGAATCACAGACCTGTGCTGCCTGCTTAGGTGTCCGAAAGCTGCTGTTTCCTGGCTTCTGTTCAGGATCCTAGTTGCTTATGGCAGGAGTGGGGGCCAGGCTGGCCACTGAGTCCATCCTGGACACAAGCTGCTGAGCTACACTTTATAACAACACATGTGACTAGGACTTGTGTCCCAGGTTCCAACCCAAGG
>NW_012103587.1:4562338-4564113 GCF_000951045.1 Mandrillus leucophaeus
GTTTGGGGGTCCATAGGTCTTTCTGAAGCCCCTGCCATGTGCCAGCCTCTGAGGACACAGAGACGAACAAGACACAGTGTTTGCCTCCAGGGAGCACAGACAGACTGTGGGGAGGAGGCCTGGGATAAGCAGAACCCAATGCAGCCTGGTGGGCGGCCAGGCAGGAGCAGTCCAGGACTCAGAAGTAACCTGTAAGAGAGTAACAAGGCAGATTTAAAACAACTGAAACCCTGCACCTCCCTCTTCCCTTTAGGGCTGAAGGCTCCTCAGCAGGCAAAGCCCCACAGAGGGCGGAGGCAGGATGACTCCCCTAGACCCCGGCTCCCAGAGGCAGGGCCCCGACACTGAGTGAACCTGCAGCCTCTTGAATCCTTCATGCAAGGAGGCGTTTTTAGACTGTTCCCTGGGAACTGTTTTGGAAGCTTTGGGAAAATGCACAGTTAGGAGCACACAGCTGGTGATCAATAAATGCAGGTTTACCTGTAATGGTCTGGGGATTCATCCTGGCCATCTTCCCAGGAAAGCTGCTTCCTTTTTAAGACCAGAAGCACATTTGGCTTCTTTTCACCTTGTGTCAGTGAAATAGGCTCAGGGGTGCCGCAGCAGCAAACATAATATTCAGGTGGCTTTGTGACAAGGGTTTGTTTCTCACTGTGTACTGTGTACCCAGTGGTGGGGAGCTGGGTGCTCTGTTCCTCTCTTCTCTATTCCTAGAATGATCACTACTGGGGAGAGTTCTGGAAAGCTCTGCACTGTTAAGCAAAAGCTCAAGCATGAGATGGACCCATCGCCTTTCTGCTAAGAGCTCCACCCTCCACAGGGAGGCTGGAAGTAGCTAATTAATTGGGAACCCACACCTCAAGGGGTCTCCCATCACCTCAAATATCTGGTGTTTTAAAGAATTTAGCATACTGTAAAAAAGAAAATAGTCTATCCTGGGAGAACCATGTGCAAATGTAGTCTGTGAAACTTTTAGAAAACTCAGAGAAGAGTAAAGATAAAATTAGGACCCCCCACCCCCCAAACACACACACGAACACACACACACACACACACAGACACACACACACACACACACACAGACTTCCTTTCTTTGGTAAGAGTTTTGATCCTCTAGGCAGAAACCTAGTGTTGCCAATTTCTCTTACCCCCTTTAGGAAGGACCACTGTGTCTTCTCCATCTGGGCAGAAAGTCGAATGATTTATTGTAGTCGCTGAGTGCAACCTTGTATGCCCACAAATGTTACACTAAGTGGCAGGATTCGTTTTCATCAGCATTTCGTTCTTCACTTCAGTTTTGTTCCTTCAGCTATCAGCACTGTGTTTGCCACTTTTATTTTGTGATTCTCAACATTCTACGTTCTTCTTCTTCTCTCCCCTTAGCCCTGCCTTTCTCATCTTTCCATTTACCCCATTTATCTCCACCCTATTATTCCCACTCCTAAAAATGTGCAAAACTTTCTCCAGATTCCATTCCAGCATCTACACCCCCAATGAGAAGTCTCTCTAGAAGTCCCTTGAGTCATCGATTCATTTTCTGGTGTGTTCTATGAAACCCAAGCTGTTCATTTCTTCTTTTATACACAGGGCATCTTTCACTTTATTCAATACGTTTACGTCTTAGAAAGGTAAAGTATATTTTACGTTTTAATGAATGCAGTTCTGTGTAGATGTTCAAAAATAAAACTTCCAGGTCCTTTGTTAGCTTCTCAGACTGATAAAGAATCATTGCATAGTCTTTAACATTTCACCTGTTATCCTAGAGCTATTCTGCA
>NW_012103587.1:4569433-4570202 GCF_000951045.1 Mandrillus leucophaeus
GCTGGCCACTGAGTCCATCCTGGACACAAGCTGCTGAGCTACACTTTATAACAACACATGTGACTAGGACTTGTGTCCCAGGTTCCAACCCAAGGTCCCCATTTTTGGCCTCAGAGATGCCACTGCCTCGTACTCGGCTCCACCTCCTACACAGACTCTGTCCCTGAGTCCTGCTGGTTCTAGCCAGACCCTTCTCTGGAATCTGCTTTCTCCTCCCCCTCATCACATCTTCCTCACCTTGTCTCATGACAGGCCTCTGCCCCCCATTCTTCACACCCACCAGGCATCACCCCGACCTGCCTCCTGCCATAGCTCTGTTTAACCCCACCCCACGCATGTGCAGAGCGGGCTTGGGTCTCCGTTAGTAGGACACTTGAGTCACCTCATCCCATCCGCCCGTCCAGGCCTGGCTCCTGATGCTTCCATCGCACCCACCTGGATGTGCACACCTGTGGGTCTTTGCATCAAGCACACCTGAATGTGCACACCCACAGACTTTTGCATCATGCTTACCTGGACGTGCACACCTGTGGGACTTTGCATGATGCTTGCCTGGCACTTGCTTGTGTGTGGGCCTTTGCTCTGCCCTTTCCTCGCCTGAGGATGCTCTTCTTTCAGTCCTGCCCCTGGAGAGGCCTGGCAGCTTCTGTGTCACTGTACGGTCACCTCCTCAGTCAGGTCGATGGCTCCTTCTTCTCACTAACCCTCTCCTGGCATATTGGTCTCTTGGGAGATAAATAATTGCATTTTACTCTTTCTCTTTTCCCAG
>NW_012103587.1:4574032-4576951 GCF_000951045.1 Mandrillus leucophaeus
AACCTAGTGTTGCCAATTTCTCTTACCCCCTTTAGGAAGGACCACTGTGTCTTCTCCATCTGGGCAGAAAGTCGAATGATTTATTGTAGTCGCTGAGTGCAACCTTGTATGCCCACAAATGTTACACTAAGTGGCAGGATTCGTTTTCATCAGCATTTCGTTCTTCTCTTCAGTTTTGTTCCTTCAGCTATCAGCACTGTGTTTGCCACTTTTATTTTGTGATTCTCAACATTCTACGTTCTTCTTCTTCTCTCCCCTTAGCCCTGCCTTTCTCATCTTTCCATTTACCCCATTTATCTCCACCCTATTATTCCCACTCCTAAAAATGTGCAAAACTTTCTCCAAATTCCATTCCAGCATCTACACCCCCAATGAGAAGTCTCTCTAGAAGTCCCTTGAGTCATCGATTCATTTTCTGGTGTGTTCTATGAAACCCAAGCTGTTCATTTCTTCTTTTATACACAGGGCATCTTTCACTTTATTCAATACGTTTACGTCTTAGAAAGGTAAAGTATATTTTACGTTTTAATGAATGCAGTTCTGTGTAGATGTTCAAAAATAAAACTTCCAGGTCCTTTGTTAGCTTCTCAGACTGATAAAGAATCATTGCATAGTCTTTAACATTTCACCTGTTATCCTAGAGCTATTCTGCAGTTTCTTTCATGACTAATGTAAGCATTAACTAAGATATCACATCCTCTAGTACAAGAGAAATACAGGAAAAGCAATAGAACATCCTCAGATACAAACAGGTAAACTGAAAGTTCAGTAAGCTCACCCCGAATGGGCTGCTTTCTGTCTCCCTGTAACACCTACCAGCATGTTTTCTCAAGCGAGAAACAAACTTCTTCACTGCAGGAATGCCTTATCCCCTGAGTTTTTTTAGTTATCATGCCTTGGTCTTTCCTGTTGCCTACACAGGAAGGTCGAAGTAGCTGAGGTACCAAGATGGCTGAACTGTCCACTTCTTTCGGTGGTTTCTCTGATTTCCCTCAAGATGTAATTCAGGGTGTGCACTGCTAGCTGGAATACGCTACAGGCTGTGCCGGGTCCTTCATGTATGATGTGCATCTGGCCCTCAGGGAAGATGTTAGTTGTGATAACCTGGTCGCGGAGGGTATTCTCCAATTTCTCTTCTTATTATCACTACTCCTCTACTAATTAATGAGAAATTTGTGAGGAGACACCTTATGACCAGGCAAATATCGTATTCTTTATTAAAACTCCCCCTGGATCTCACATACATTAATCATTGTTGCCTGATGTGATGCTACTCTGATGGTTGCAAAATGCTTACTTATCTAACTCGAGCACTTTCTGCACTTTTACCAGAAGGCCTCTGGCATTCTGCTGCAAGTAAGCACCCCTTCTTTACCTATCTATTATCTATCTATCTATCTTCTATCTGTTACCTATCTTATCTTTCAAATCTATCTTCTATCTCTCTCATCTATGAATCTAATCATCTATCTGATCTAACCATCCATTCATCCATCTATTCTTTTTATTTAATTTATATTTTATTTTAGTTCATTTTACTTTAAGTTCTGGGACACATGTGCAGAACATGCAGATTTGTTACATAGGTGTACATGTGGCATGCTTGTTTGCCCCTGGCCCCCCGACCAGCCCCAGTGTGTGATGTTCCCCTCCGTGTCCATGTGTTCTCCTTGTTCAGCTCCCACTTATGAGTGAGAACATGCGGTTTGGTTTTCTGTTCCTGTGTTGGTTTGCTGAGAATGATGGCTTCCGGCTTCATCTATTCTATTCTATTCTATTCTATTCTATTCTGTTCTATTCTATGATCTATCTATATCATTTTATCATCATCTATATTATCTTCTTTCTATTTTATCTATCAATCTAATCATTTATCTTATCTATTCATCCATTCATCATTCTATTATATTCTCTATCATCTACCTATCTAATCTATCTGTTTATATCATCATCTATCTTATCTATCTTCTATCTTATATATCAATCTAATCATCTATCCTATCTATCTATCTATCTATCTATCTATCTATCTATCTATCTAATCTATCTAACTTTATTTTATTTATCTATCCTATCTAGACTGATGAAGTCCTTTGTCCTACATTTAGCCAGTAAGAGTCCCTTCAAGCTTGTTCCTGTTTTCTTGAGACATGCATCCACCACTTTTTCCAGCACTCTCTTATGTTCAGGTACAGCATGTTATTTTGAGCTTCTCTTATACCTACCTTGGCCCAGTCCTGTAATGAGCAACTTCTCTGAGGAAGTGTAATTCTTCTCAGAGGAGAATTATATTTGAGGCCAAATGCAGAGTGTAAAGTGTGAGTATCTATACTGACCATAGCTTTGCTTTTTAGGCCTTTTAGTGGACAGACTGAGGAAATATGTGTATCAATATACCTATTTACATCTATAGAGACATACATCATACAAATACACATTCACGCATATTTTACATACATAGTTACACATGTACTTATATACGTGCAGATACATGTATATTTGGAAATTATGAGTTTATAGCAATATCCAAATTATATTGCATTACCACAGGGTTTTTTCCCATGTCCATATCGGTGCATTCTTCATTCCGTAGTCAAAACCCTGACTCCCAATGATAACAACAACATTCACTTCTCTGTTCAATTCTGTAATACTCCAAAATGTTCTCAGAGGATTAGAACAAAAACAGCAACATAGGCTGGGCGCGGTGGCTCAAGCCTGTAATCCCAGCACTTTGGGAGGCTGAGACGGGTGGATCACGAGGTCACAAGATCAAGACCATCCTGGCTAACATGGTGAAACCCCGTCTCCACTAAAAAAATACAAAAAACTAGCCGGGTGAGGTGACGGGCGCCTGTAGTCCCAGCTACTCGGGAGGCTGAGGCAGGAGAATGGCGTGAATCCGGGAGGCGGAGCTTG
>NW_012103587.1:4577011-4596367 GCF_000951045.1 Mandrillus leucophaeus
AGCAACATAAAACAAACCTATTAACTCGATTAAAGATTGTGAGTGGATAGTGAAACACTGTGTTCATAAGTTATACTGATTAGTTTTGTTTTGGTTGATTCCCTTCAGTGTTGTTATAGCATTCATATAAAATATATCGTCTGGTAATTTTATATTCAGTTTTGTAATGTTTTTATCCCTCTCCCATCTTTATTGACTTTTTGTGCTTCCAAAAGTCAAAATTTATTCAAGAAAGTATAAAACTGTCTCACTCCTTCTCCTATTCCACCTGCCCACTCCAACCTCATCTTTTCCAAGTAACCAATTTCATTTTGGTTGACTTATTTTCCTGTGCATTTTTTTTCCTAGTAAAGATAAACAGACACATGTATTTTTTTTTTTATTTTCTATTCCTTCTTTACACAAAAGGTAGATTTTTAAATTTACAGTATTTTCTGAAAATCATAGTTTATAAAAAATCCTGCTTCTTATTTGCACTGGCAGAGAGTCCTATTGTGTGGCATGCAACAGGTTACACATCCACTTTCATATGCTTGACTTCATGAGCACCAGCCTCCAAGGTGGCCCCCCATGCTCACAGCCTCTTGGGCAGTCCTTCCCGCCTTGTGCCAGAAGCGCTCCGTGTGACCAATAGTAAAAGGCGGGAGTCACGATAGGGTGTCACTTCCAAAATGAGGTTGCATGAACCACATCTTCCAGCTTAGGCTCACTCTTTCTTGCCTACTCTCTGTCTTAGATCACTCACTCTGGAAACAGCCGACTGCCATGTTTGATAACATACAGAGAACAGGACAACATAAGACACATATTCAGGTAGTTTGGGACATGGGTTACTCATTACTTTTTTTTGTTTTTCTATGGCACAAAATCCTGCAATCATTTTATAATGGAGAGAGACTATCAATTTCAATGAGGACTATGAGGAATGAATCATGTGAAGATTTACAAGATAAGCAGGTGGACCCATGAAGATGATTGGCCTTCAAGTAATGTAATACAAAATTTTAAACATATTCTAAACGACAAAGTAAGTTATCATTTTTCATAACAAGAAGTCTGGAGATAATATTCCCAAGACACAAGTATGATATATATTAATGGAATAAAGATATCAAATTGGGTTAGAATAAAATATTGACATTAATTCTCTATACTTGGTGCTTCCCAATTTTGCAGCTATATATATATATTTTTTGGGGGGATAATTATACACTCATAAAATGTTGTAAGAAATAATGCTGAGAGACCCCATGTACCATTAACCAAATTTGCTCCAATGATATGATCTTGCATAATTATACTAAAATACCACCACAATGAAGGGAAAATTGATACAATTCATTGACATTATTCAAATTTTGCCAATTTTACATATACTCATTTGTGTGTCTTTGCATATTTAGTTCTGTGAAATTTTTTAGGTATACATTTGTATATTCACCACGATAGTTAAGAAAAATCTCATCACCACAGTCAAGTAAAATTTAATTGCCACAGAAGGATGCCACCCTTTTGCAGCCATCCCCACCTTCTCCAACATGGTCATGCTTAATCCCTGACAGCCACTTCAAAAATGTCATATAGAAAGCATAATGCAGTATGGAAGCTTTTGGGATTTGCTTTTCACATGCAATGCAATTACCTTTAGATTTATCTCATTTTTTGTGTACATCAATAATTATTTCATTTTTATTATTGAATAGTATTCCATAGTATAGAAGACATTTGGGTTGTTTTCAGTTTCTGAATCCTATGAATAAAGCTGCTACTGATTTTCATATACGAGTTTCTGTGTGCATGTAGATATTTACTTCCCTGGAATAAATGATCAAAAATGCAATTGCTGGGTCATATGGTACCTTGTGTTACTTTTAAAATTGCACAGGTAAAAGAATTCTTTAAAAAAGATTTCAAATGCACAGAATGTATTAAAATGAGATACTACTTCAATCACTGGAATGATTGCATTCAGTTACAGATCCCAAGACTTATAGATGCAAATGAAAATAACTACTTTGCCTCTTATTTAAGGGAAAAAGAAGAAAGGAATCATAGCACAGAAAAGATATTTCTCCAAGCCAGCCAACACCATAAATAGAGGAAACTTTTTCCAACTGATGGAATGACAACTTCAATCAATTCTCCCATGGGGAAAAATGCTTTTTATGAACCCTGTTCCTTTCAACTCAGCTCCATTTCACAGTGCACGATTGTCTTCTATTTTATGGTCACCAAGGCACCAGAGAAAACAAATAGAATAAAGACAACCATTATTAACAGGTAATAGATGTTTTTCTTGCAGTTTTAGTGGTAAATTAAACTTTAATGGCATCTGTTCACAATGAAAAATGTAACCACCTTAGTAATAAATGTGCTTTAATTTCAAATGTTGAATTATGACTTGTTTTCATTTAAACGTAAAATAAATTCACTTTCCATCATAAGAAAGAACTATTACCCACAGTGGAAAAAATACCCAGAGAGGTAGTCATTACTCAGCTCCCTAAAGCCCCCTTTATTGAGAATTATGTCAGCTCTTCCCAGGAAAAATCTCAGAACTGCCACTTAAGAGTCTTTCAGGGATTGATGTTTAATCACAGAAGAGACCAAATCAACATGCCATCCCATATTCCCCATCCTCATGAAGTTCTCTGGCTTCACTGGAGTTCACAGAGAAAGAGGCCATCCTACAATTCCTCCCTGTGCCAAACAAAATTAACTCCAAAGAAAGCCTCATAACTGTTTCACTTATAGACCTGAAAATTACAACCAGCCCTCTTCTCCCCACAACAGTTGACAATGGTGAGCTTCTCTTGAGCCACAAGAAACAGTCCACCTCGCACATGGGTCTCCTGCTATGTGTAAAAGAGTAGCCAACAGAAGTCTACTTCCTACCTTCAAGAAAAACAATAATAGCAGCACTCCCAGCTGTATCACCCAAGGCAGACACAGCTCCCCAAAATGCTGCTCAGAGAACTCAGTTCTCAGTGTGACTCTCTCAGCAAGGGTGGTCCTTCAAGATCTGAGGTGCTGATCAGCAGGTAAGAAATCACTAACTCATAATTATGCTTGGAAATCTGGATGTGGTCTACATGAAGAAACCAGACAGCCACATCTACCACTTGGCCTATGTGCAGAGTTTAGCAAATGGCAAAGTTTTGAGCCAGAAATCAAGTTTAAGGGGCATCACAGTCCCGCCTAGGATCATCCTATCTTCTGACACCAACTGTAAGTTTGGGAGTTTTCAAAACCATTCCCAGGTTCAATAATTTGCTTGAAGGACTAAAAGCTCACTGAAGCTCATGACTTGCAGTTACCGTTTATTAAAGGGAAAGAACACAGATCAAAATCAGGTAAAGAAGTGTGTAGCATGAAGTCTGGAAGGGTTCCCAGGAAGCTCTCACTGTGCTTTCCTGTGTAGTCAGGGCACTTTACCCTCCTGTCATCAAGTGTGACAATATGCACAAGTATGGTCAACTAGGTAAGGGCACCTGAGCCTCAGTGTTCAGGGTTTTTATTGGGGCTTCATCATGATTGATTGAACTTAATCTTCACATTGCCCAACAGCTTACAACCCAAAGCACCCCCCTAAATCACATGACTAGTCTTTCTGTCTCAGTCAGCCACAACCCTAGGACATTCAGGTGTGGCTAGCTCCACCCTAAGCAGTATGTCTAGTTGCTACCCTAAATGAAGACACTCCTATCAGGCATGACATAAATCGAGGATCAAGGTCACACCTCTTTCTGGGGAGATTACATGGTTAAATTCCTTACCACACCACCTACTCATAGGAATCATCCAGTGTCTAAGAATTGCCAAATGGAGACCAGGGGCCAACACAGACCCCCCCGATCTCCTCTGTTACATCCACAGAGCATCTGCCAAAACTCAAATTATAGTCACACAAAGATATGCATTTGTATTGGTTGAAACTCCACTCCCTTTACAAGACAGACTTTGATTTTATGCATGATTATGAAAAAGCTGCCGTGGAAAAAAACCCCTCCTTTGGTTCGACTCAGACGGGAAAAAGTCCTTCATCAGACTCTTCGTCCTTGCTCCTAAACAGAACTCCTGGTTTATCTTTTTGAGAAGATTGTTTACTGAAGGCTTACTCTGTTGTTGTCTGGGCCTTTGTCAAAGTGACTGCTTAATTTATTGTTGTCTTTGATGCAGGTAAAATTAGAACCCAAAGGGGTTTCTGGGGGGAAAAAAAAAACAAAATATGGCATGCAATTATCTTTGAAGATCTATATTCATTTACCTAATTGAGTGTTTTCAGTTTTAAAACATCAGTTTTGCCTTCATGAATGAGAAAGAAATTGAAACGAAAAACAACATTCTGCATTTGGATTCAAGTCTCTTCCAAGTCTTTAGGGTCGATTTCTGCTGAGGGAAGAAACCATAAAAAAGAACAATGCTTATTTTAGATTTCACAGATAAATGAGAACCCATGGTATTTGTTTTCCTGTCCCTGGTTTATTTCACTTAGTATAATGTTCTCCAGGTTCACCCATGTCACAGATGACAGAATTGCCCAGTTTTTAAAGGCTGAATAGTATTACATTGTGTATACATATCACAGTTTCTTAAATACTCATCTGCTGATGGACATATAAGTTGAATCTATAATTTGGCTACAGCTGAACTCCTAGAAGGAAGATGGAATGTAGCCAAAAGGCTGGCAGGGAGTGGGGGGCAGACTAGGGCGAGAGTCAAAGGGTATAAAGTTTCAGTTGGACAGAATCTTCAGAATTAAAGATAAGTATTTGAGCTGACGAATATGTTAATTAGCTTAATTCCATCATTCCATATTATATACATATATTACAACATCCAGCCAGGTTATTGTACAGATCATGTACAGATCATGCCTGTAATCCCAGCACTTTGGGAGGCCAAGGCAGGTGGATCTGTCAAAATTCTCTGTGGCTGCACCTTTCCAATCTCTGTCTCCACCTTTTCAGGGCCAGGAGTTTGAGACCAGCCTAGATAACATGGTGAGAGCCCCATCTCTACTAAAAATACAAAATTTAGCCAGGCATGGTGGTGCGTGCCTGTAATCCCAGCTACTGCGGAGGCTGAGGCAAGAGAATTGCTTGAACCTGGGAGACGGAGGTCACAGTGAGCTGAGATCATGACACTGCATTCCAGGCTGGGTGACAGAGCGAGACTCTATCTCAAATAAATGAATAAACAAACAAATAAATAAATAATAACATCCCTTTGTGTCCCATACATACATACACTAATGATTTGTCAATATGCAGTAATTTTTTTAAAAAGAACAAAATTTACAAAGGCTGGGTTGCTTTTTATTTTTTACTTCATTTAATCTTGTTGAACCTGCAACAAAATCTCGATTTTCTGAATCTCTTCCACCAAGGAGCTATCAGAGAGTCTTTCATCTGAGTAAATTCATATGACTGATGTGAGACGGAAGAGCCGCCACCGACTCCAGCTTTCTGCCTTCCGATCCCTGGCTACGTCTCCCTGTGAAACAGCTCTTTTTCTCTGAATCCGAGTCAGTTCTTTTCAGACCACATTGGGCTGCTTCTGACACTGCCCAGTGGCAGGTGGGGGTTGCAGGGGACTCAGACACCTCAGAAGACCAGCAGATACCCTCACAGACAGAGACAGATTCACAGGCGTAACACACGGGTACATTTCCACAGAAGAAAGACAGCCTATTTGCAGTTAGAGAGAAACTCTGTTAAAATCTAAGTGCTTTTATCTATTGATTACATTTTTCACCACATATTTTTTCTGTGTGTCACAGTGGGACTAAGGTTCATTTCTTTTTTTCTTTTCTTTCTTTCTTTTTTTTTTTTTTTGTTGGAGATGGAGTCTCGTTCTGTCGCCCAGGCTGGAGTACAGTGGTATGATCTCGGCTCATTCCAACCTTTGCTTCCCAGGTTTAAGTGATTATCATGCCTCAGCCTCCTGAGTAGCTGCAATTACAGGCATGTACCACCACACCCAACTAATTTTTGTATTTTTAGTAGAGACGAGGTTTTGCCACATTGGCCAGGCTGGTCTTGAACTCCTGACCTCAGGTGATTTGCCTGCCTAGACCTCCCACAGTGCTGAGATTACAGGCATGAGCCACTGCACCCAGCCTTAAGGTTCATTTCTAATACGTGTTTTAAATTGTTTGTTTCAACATGAAAACTTTTGTTTCCATGTCACATGCAAATTAATGCAAACATACAGATTTTGTTTGCACTAATCTTACAAAAGTATTATTCTGTGTTACAGAAAAATGTACTTTCTCATTTATCTTAAAACATAATATCACTGTGTCTATTTTGTCTCCACTTTTGGGACAGATGTGCATGATAATAATATATATTCAGTCAATACTTATGAGTCACACTGTGCCAGACACTGTTGTGTATACTGTACATATATGAAGTAGTATAATAGTGTAATCTCATGTACATATATGAAATAGTATAACAGTGTAATCTCGTGTACATATATGAAATAGTGTAATCTACCCAACCCTACCGGGTAATGCAATAGGCTGATAATGGCTTTAAAGGGGCCATCTCCATATTCTAATCCCAGGACCCTATGCATGTGCCCTTCTTTGGAAATTGGGTCTTTGCAGATGTAATTAAGTGAAGGATCTTGAGATGTGCTGATCTGGGGATTAGTTAGGTGGACACCAAATTCAATTAGTGTCCTTGTCATAAGAGGAGAAGGCCTTGAGAAGGTGGAGACAGAGATTGGAGAGGTGCAGCCACAGAGAATTTTGACAGAAACCAGAAAAGGCAAGGAAGGACCTTTCCCTAGAGCCTCCAGCAGAAACATGGCCCTGTGGACATTTTGAGTTTGGACTTCTGACCTCTAGACTTCTGAAAATAGATTTAGTTTGTCTTAAGCCACCAAGTGTGTGGTAATTTGTATGGCAGCCTCAGGAAACTAACACAGGCCCTAGGAGATATCACACGTCTGCTTACAAGAAAGGGACAGAGGGAGATTGATGTGTAGAAGAGGCAGAGGCCGTGCAGCCTCTGAGGCAGATTGGAGTGATGTGGCCACAAGCCAAGGAATGCTCACACCCTGGTAGAGGGAGGTGGGAAGAACAAATTCTCCCCTGGAGCCTTCGGAGGGAGCGTGGTCCTGGCTATACTCTAATTTCAGTGCAGTGAAGCTGAGGTTGAACTTCTGGACTCCAGAGCTGCAAGAGAAAGAATTATTGTTGGGTGTGTGTGTGTGTGTGTGTGTGTGTGTGTGTGTTTTAAAAACTTTTAAGTTCAGGGGTTCATGGACAGGTTCGTTATACAGGTAAACTTGTGTTACAGGCTTTGTTACACAGACTGTATCATCATCCAGGTATTAAGCCTAGTATCCATTAACTATTTTTCCTGATCTCCTCCCTCCTCCCACCCTCCACCTTTCAATAGGCCCCAGTGTGTATTGTTCCCCTCTGTGTGGGTCCATGCGTTCTCATCATTGAGCTCCCACTTATATGTGAAAACATGCAGTGTTTGGTTTTCTGTTCCTGTGTTAGTTTGTTAAGTATAATGGCCTTCAGCTCCATCTATGTCCCTGCAAAAGACATGATCTCATTCTTTTTATGGCTGCATAGTAGTCCGTGGGGAACTACTCTTGTTTTAAGCCATCAAGTTTGGGGCAAGTTGTTATGGCAGCCACAAAAGAACGGTAAACATTTGTACAATATTTTTCCTGTTTTAAAGATGAGAAACTTTGAGGCATAAGGAGTTTAAGTAATTTGCTTAAGGACACATAGCTAATAATTGGTGAGATAAAAAACTCACCTATCTTATAAATTAAAAAATAAAGCGAGCTGGGCACGGTGGCTCATGCCTGTAATCTCAGCACGTTGGGAGCCCAAGGCAGGTGGATCACGAGGTCAGGAGATCGAGACCATCCCGGCCAACATAGTGAAATCCCGCCTCTACTAAAAAATATACAAAAGTTAGCTAGGCGTGCTGACACATGCCTGTAATCTCAGCTATTTGGGAGGATGAGGCAGGAGAATTGCTTGAACCAGGGAGTCAGAGGTTGCAGTGAGCCGAGATCTTGCCACTGCACTCCAGCCTGGTGACAGAGAGAGACTCCATCTCAAAATAATAATAATAATAATAACAATAATAATAATAAATAAAAAATAAAGCCATTGCATATTCAGTGATAAATGCCAACTAACACCCAACTCTGTTGCCGGGGAGACAGTAGTACACGTCAACTTCAGGAGTCATGGCCATTCACAAAGCCTTGACCCACATGACAGATCTTCTCATTTTTCAAGTGCAGCCTGAAACCTGTACTTTTATCTTTTATTACAAATCTCCGGCCTTTTTTTTTTTTTTTTTTTTGAGACAGGATCTCTCTTTGTCACTCGGGCTAGAGTGCAGTGGCACAATCACAGCTCCCTGCAGCCTCAGCCTCCCTGGCTCAAGCGATCTTCCCACCTCAGCCTCCTCTGCGGCTGGGACTACAGGTGCACACCACCACACACCTGGCTACTTTTTTTTTTTTTTTTTTGTAGAGACAGGGTCTTGCTATGTTGCCCAGGCTGGTCTTGAGTTCCTAACCACAAGCGATCCTCCCATCCCAGCCTCCCAAAGCACTGAGATTACAGGCATGAACCACCACACCCACCTCTGATTTTGTAATGCTAGTCCAAACTTAAAACAAAACAAAACAACAGCAATAACAACACCGGGCAGGTCTATCAAAATAGGCTCGTGAGTTACCAATTTGCCACCCGGATAAAAGAGGCTGTAGTCTGACTAATGCTGATGTATTGTCCTGCTCTGGCTGCTGCAACAAAGTTCCACAGACCAACTGGCTTATACAGTGGAAAGTTGTTGTTTCCAGTCTTAGAGGCTACAATTCCAAAATCAGGGTGTCAGCGGGACTGATTGTTCTGCAGCTCGCAGATGCTGTCGTCTCCCCGTGTCATTGCCTGACTGTCCCTCTGTCTGTGTGAGTCTGCACACTGCTCTCCTCTTCTTATAGGTAGACCAGTCCTATACTAGTTTTACCTTAATTACCCGATTATAGGCCCTGTTTGCAAATATAGTCCCATGCCGAGGAGCTTGGTGTTAGGACTTCAGCTTAGGAATTTTAGGAGGACGCAATTTGGCCCATAACAGTGAATCAGCAAATATTCATGTGTTTAAACAGCTCAGGAGACCTGGCCTGCACTTGAAAGCAAAGACTTTCTCTGCTTTGCCCTTTTTATTCTCTTTATTAACTGGAACATAACAATTTGCCGTGGTGAGTCACTCAAAGTACACCAAATCCATCACCCCTGTTTTTATTTTTTTGCAAATGATTAAATATCACTTTCTTTCCATTAATAGCATCATCTAAGTGACAGCCTATCCATCAGCCTATCTGCTGATGTTTAACTACAGCATTTTGCATTCATTATTCCCTACTTATATCATTCTTTTAAAAAGAGGAATAACTTAATTCTGCCTCTTGACAGCAGGGAAATTAAATGGTGAGCCATAAAGATGAGTGTTTCTCTGAAAAACAAAATACGAACTGCAGATCTATAAAACCAAGCCAGCAGTATGTCACCCTACACTAAGATACACAAGGACAAGCTGCTGGAAAATCCTCCCATTTCAGAACATTGAAAAACCTTCTAACCTCGAGTGCAATTTGCCAAATGGTACAAGCACTTCGGGGAGCAATTTGACAACACAGAAAGTTAAAGATACAAATGCCCACAGATGCAGGGATTCTACTGCCAGGCACACACTCTGAAGCTTTGGCTTCCCATTTCAACTGCAACTTACATAATTCAATAGATTTGGCATGGCTCTCAGAACACACACACAACCACACACACACACACACACACACACACACAAAATCTTTGCATCCATGTTAGATGGACAGCAATGCCCACTTACATTCTTGTCTTGGGGCTAGACTAACACTCCCCAGAGTCCACAGACTTCTTGCCTTCCTGTGCATCTCATTGAATATCACATGAATTCCTTGCATTGATGACATCGTTCTGGTTGGACAGATTGCGTAACACATGATGAGTGTACTGGGGACCTTAGGAAGGCCGCTGTGTACCAGAGAGTGCAAGGACTCAGGGCCTAGTGGTCACAGGCCTGCAGGACGTCCTCTCTGACATGAACAGCAACTTGCTGCATCCAATACCACAAGGAAGGAAGTGCAGTGTCTGGTGGGCTTCTTCAGGTTTTACACCCAATACTGCCGCAGCCCACATACCATGTGATGTGCAGGGTTGCCAGCTTTGAGGGCTGCAGACAACCGGAAAGAACACCGCAGTTGGTACAGGGCTGGTGCCATCAGCCCTAATGCTTGAGCCAAACCACTAGGTGGACTCTGTAGTGTTGGAGGTGCTTGTGGGGGAGGTTCCCACAGGAGAGTCACAGCACAGGCTCGTGGGGTTCTGGAGCAAGTCCACACCACCCAAGCAGCATCCCGTCCATTTTCAAAGCAGCAGCTCATATTGGTCCCTGGTAGACAGAACCCCGGACCACTGGAAACAAGTGGCCACGTGTCCAGAAATGTTCATGGTGGTTGGGTTCTGTCAGAACTAGCGTTCATCTCTGAAGGGCCCAGCCTCTGTCCTTTGTAAGGAGCAAGGTACGTCTGGGTCTGAGCTTGAGCGGGTCTGAGGGCACGGATGGGTGATCATGGCATGTGGACTCAGCCCTCGTGGAGCCAGCGTGTTTGTGTCAGTGCCTCACCTGCAGCTTGTTCCTGTGCTTTGTTCCCCCAGGAAACACAGGGAGAGTCTCAGGGACTACAAGAGAAGATGCCACCAGAGCACACTGGGTCCTTTGTGTCCAGGGATGGAGTTAAGAAAATTTGCCATCACAGTGGAGTAATTGACCCTTATTGGCAGAAAGAGGTTAGGCTTTTACAGACAAGCATATGGAGAAGTCTGTGTGGGACCCAGTGGTGCATCTGAGTTGCCTCTTACTTCTCCCTTGTCCCACTTTAACTGGGAATGAAAATGTGCAGTAACTCTGATGCTTCAGGAAGGAAGGTTCAAGTCCTGCCACCAGGTGGGCTGCTGAGATCTGGGAAGAGCACTAAGGGTGAGGGGCAGTTAGCATACATGTTGGGGATGAGAGGATGAGAACTGATCTGACCCCGAGGCCAGTTGCAGGAACGCGGGATGTGGATGTCGCACTCCCCTCTGTAGGAGAGTCCTATGAAGGCAGGGCAGAGCTGATTCCTGGACGTGCATGGAGAGGTGGACCCATGTGGCACCGGCAGGGAGCCGTGAAGGCCTGGAAATGCTCCGCTCAGCTCTGCGGCCTGAGCACCTCCTTGACTGAAGGCCGCCCCTCATAGCTGCAGAGACCATGCTTCCCGGACCTGCTGCTAGATCATGACTGACAATGGCCCCAGGGCTAAGGCAGGCCCCTTTCTGCGAGCTACAGACTCCTTTTGCAGGGACTTTGGCTTGAGGATTCCCTGTCCTTTTTGCTGAGTTGCTTTCTGTCCAGTCCCCTGTCCTGCCTCCCCACCTTTCCTAGGAGTCAGCCCTGCATCACATTCTGAAGAGTCTCTCTCCCTTCTCAGGTCCCCTCCATTTATCCTTCATAGGTGTTTCTCCCAGTAGATCTCTGGTGGTGCCACTTCTAGGGAGAACTTAAATTAATACACCTTGTATAAAACATAAAAGACTCACTCTGACATCTAAGTAAAATGATAATGTTGCTATGGAGTTTATACTCAGATCATCATGAATTTGTCTGAACAATGCTCAGACAGATAATAATAGTATTTTCCAAGATTTAATAAGCATTTACTCTGTGCCACATACTCTTTTATGCACTTTGCATCATCATTTCCTTTCATGCTCATGTCTACCTTATGAAATAGTAGTAGTAGTATTCCTGTCTTAGAGCTGAAGTAAACAAGGCTTAAAGATTTTAGATATCGTGTGGCTCATGCCTGTAATTGTGCCACTTTGGGAGGCCAAGGTGGGCAGATCACTTGAGGCCAAGAGTTCAAGACCAGCCTGGCCAACGTGGTGAAACCCCGTCTCTATTAAAAATATAAAAATGAGCCAGGTGTGGTGGTGGGCGCCTGTAATGCCAGCTACTTGGGAGACTGAGGCAGGAGAATCGCTTGAACTTGGGAGCTGGAGGTTGCAGTGAGCCGAGATCATGCCACTGCACTCCAGCCTGGGTGACAGAGCAAGACTCTGTCTCAAAAAAAAAAATAAAATAAAATAAAATAGAGTTTAGGTATCCCTCCCCATGTTCTACAGCTAATAAAAACATAGAAGTAAGAGCAAATCCTTCTTGTGGTGGTTTGTTAATATTATTACAATAAAATGAAGCCTGTTTTATCCCGAATCAATTACTGCCTTTTGAACTGTTAGCAACAACTGTGAGTGTTGCATTCGGCTATCTCCCGGCTTTTCATTATTGTTATTTTTTCTGCAGTCACCCCTAGTTCTTTTTGAACCAAAGAATCTGACCACTTCTGACCTCTTTAATGATTTTCCACATCATCTGACCCATGAAATCTCATACGCAACCCCATGTTACAGCTCTTGATGGTATTTTAAAACACAGAACAACTCTGATGCTTATTTACAAGCTAAAATGCCCCATCTGTCAGAAGGCTGTGGCCTTTTCCTCATGTCAGTGCACAGACAAAATTTCTATTGTTTTCTTCCCTGAGTCTGAATTCTTGGCAGTTGACAACAAAATCAAATATTTCTTACTTTTTTTTACTTTTTTCCCCCTGAGATTCACATTCTTGCAATGCCAGCTGTCTCACAAAGATAGAGAGCTCCAGGAGCAAGGCGTTTGGGGACAGTTCTCTGCGTTTATCTGAGACAGCTCCTGATGGAAAGCAAGGTCTTTAGCTGATGTGCAGCACCTAAGCACATCCTTCACTCATTGTGATTATTTGTGCAGCCTGGTTGGTGTATTTGCTTTGCTGTTTTCTTGACATTGAGCTCCTGAAATTGATCAGGTGTCTCTAAACTCCATCTTACTTTTCAAGAGCATCCTGGGAATTCAGCTAAAATATACGATGCCATACGATGCCATAATTCCATCCTTACAAAAAAAAAAAAGAATCCATTTCATGTTTACCTTATTTCATTTAAAAGGCGGCAGCTCCCTCTACATATTCCATTAGAGGGGTTTCACATTTTACTGAAATGTCATGTTTCTAAACTTTGATTATATGATGATGGTGGCTATTTTTACATTGTCAACTTGATTAATTTTGGGATCGTCTTTCCTGGAACTCCCTTCCCTGTAATTCCCAGGTTGGAATTGGCCAGAAGAGGAATCCAGACATAATGAGTGAAACAGAAAGGAAGAATCAGCCTACTGGTCCCTAAAGTTCATTATGTCTAGAAGACATGACAGACGCACAGAGAAGTGGCAGCAGGTTCCAGCCTGACCTCAACATGAAATGCATACTTAGGTCTCTGCTCCAGGGCCAGCCCCACTGACCAACAGCCCCAGACTCAGCACTGGCAGCTGAGCTGCACACCTGCAGAAGCAGTCACTGCAGAGAAGTGGCCATTCTTCAGCTGTTTCCACCACCTGCCCTTCCTTGTCTCACTCCAGCAGCTGGGTGTGTGTGGCTTCCTGGATGCCCACCAACCTCCAGCACATCCACCTGGAAGTTCCTTTGTCCCAGCACACAGCCCAATCATTCCAGAGGCCTTGCTAGTGAATTTTCTCTGATCTTCCAATGACCTATTCGATTCCCTTATTTTTTGCTTCACTCACCATTGTAAAAGACTTATACCTATAATAACTATCTTATTCTATAATACTCATAGCTGCTCTGCTGATTCAACTTAACTGAAACAACGGCATTACCTTCCACCTAATAAGTTACGTACCTTCAATGCATTTTGTACAGGGAAGGTGGACAAAGAATACCAATGCATCCACTCATCAACCATGTTCCTAATCAAATTGCCTGTGCTTTATTGTTTTTGCTTTTATTTTTTTCTTTTTTGAGACAGAGACTCATTTTGTTGCCCAGATTAGAGTGCAGTGGCACAATCTCGGCTTACTGCAACCTCTGCCTCCGAGGTTCAAGCAATTTTTGTGCCTCAGCCTCCCAAGTAGCTGGGATTACAGGCTGCCGCCATCACACCTGGCTAATTTTTGTATTTTTAGTACAGACGGGGGTTTCATCACGTCGGCAAGGCTGGTCTTGAACTCCTGACCTCAGGTGATCTGCCTGCCTCGACCTCCCAAAGTGCTAGGATTACAGGCATGAGCCACCTTGCCTAGCCTATTGTTTTGAACTGTACTGGGAAGTGATCTTCATCACAAAGACCAAAGCACATCCTCCTGGGCCCCTTTAAGAATTATTCTAAAGAGAACCACTGTTTATTGAAAGTATAGTGAAGGAGGGCCACCCCAGAAGGTATCATAGCTTTTAATCCATTGAAGTCAGTGGCAAAGAGACAAAAAATAATCAAATATTTCTTCCCAAGGAAAAAAAAATCTTAATAATAGCTGAATTCAGTACCAGTCACCTCAATTTGCATGCAACTTTGGCTTAGAACCTCATCTTCAGATGAGGAAATCTAAGCCATTCTTTCTTTCTCTTCGTTTTCAGAAGTAAATGCCAATCCATGAGACCAGAGGTACTGTTTAGTAATAGAGAACTCATTTTCCCACTGTGATTCAATTACGGGGAGAGCTATTCAACATATAAATTACAAAAGAAGTCATTGCATCATTCCAAGTGCCAAAATAATACAATTTTGGCAGACTTTTTTTGTATCTCATTTTTTTAAAAAAATCAACCATCACTGAGTATTAAGGAGGTGTAGGAAGCCATCGGTCTAGCTGTGTAGCTTCTTTAGGTACCTGAGCCTGAGATGATGGGTGGAGGGGATATTTGTCTGTTCTCGCATTGCATAAAGAACTATCTGAGACTGGATAGTTTGTAAATTAAAGAGGTTTAATTGGCTCATGGTTCTGCAGGCTGTAAAGGAAGCATGGCTGGGGAGACCTCAGGAAACTTACAATCATGGCGGAAGGTGAAAGGGAACCAAGCATGTCCTGCACATCTCGAGCAGGAGGAAGAGAGAGAAGGGGGAAGTGCTGCACACTTTTAAACAATCAGATCTCATGAGAACTCACTCACTATCGTGAGAACAGCAAGGGGGAAGTCTGCCTCCATGATCCAATTACCTCCCACCAGGTCCTTCCTCCAACACTGGGGATTGTAATTCAACATGAGATTTGGGGGTGGGCGAACACAGAGCCACACCATATCAGGGGAAATGACTCCTCACAGGTGTGTTAGTTTCCTCTTGCTGCTGTAACAAATAACTATGAACTTTGTGGCTTAAAACAATGCACAATGCAAATTCATGATTGTACAGTTCTGAATGTCAAAAGTGCAAAATGCAGCTCACCAAACTAAAATCAAGGTATCAGCAGGACTGCGCCCTTCTGGAGGCCATAGGGGACATTCGATTTTGTTACTTCTTCCAGCTTCTGGAGGCCGCCCCTACTTCCTAACTCATGGCCCCCTTCCATTTTTAAAGCCATCACTTGCATCGCTCTTACCTCTGCTTTTGTGTCGGAATCTTCACTGGCTCTGATCCTTCTGCCACCTTATAATGACATTTGTGATTACATTGGGTCCACTCAGATAATTCAGAATCATCTCCACAGCTCAAGATTCTTTACTTGATTACAATGGCAAAGTCCCCTTTGCCATACTGGTTAACATGTTCACTGGTTCTAGAGATTAGCATGTTGACATCTCTGGAGTTCTTTATTCTGTCTAGTACAACATGCAAAAATCATCGGTGTCTTTGCTTCTTCTGTAGCTAGCCACATAGTTAAATATTCATAAATAATGCTATGTCTTAAATTCCTGTCTGTTCCTCCAGGGGATACATCTAAAAGGCAGAATAATATTAAAAATTAAGAGCTGTGTCATACTTCACATGACAGGCATTTGAATTGCATTAATTCTTATTATAAATTCAAAATTCAGTTTCTAATGAGTTCAACAGCACTAAACTTTAGAAAGCTGAGTGTTATCTCTTCTGTATGCTTGCAGACCAATGGCAAAGGTTTTGATATTTGGGAAATCTGATTATTTCTTTGCCTGATGGTTCGTTGGTTGACTGGGTACAACAATTTTTACTTCTGTGATCTCTCATGTTTTTGTTTCCATTTTCCATAAATTTGCTATGCAACACCATTTTCTCATCTTCTTCGTTTCCACCATTAAAACCTTCCTATCACCAAAGCTTTGAATTAAAAGTTACTTTCAAAAATAATCTTCTTTTCCTCATTTCAATAATATTTATTGTGTCTGATATGTGCCATGGACATGCTGGATTCTGGGGATGTGGCAGTGAGCAAGATAATGTCCTTGCCCTTCATTGCATAGGATGGCCAGGGGAGACCTCACTGTGACAGTCACATCTAAGCTAAAAAGAAGATGATAAGAACAGCATTCCTGAAACACAGAACAGCAAGTTCAAAGGCCATGAGCGAGAATTGGGCTTGGCTTGTTTAAGGAATGGAAATATAACCAGAGTTAATAAAGAGCACTAGGTGGGAGGGGATGTGGCCACCCTTCTCTTCTCTGGACTCTGACAGCTTCCAGCTTCTGTGCCCTTGTCTGAAATGTATCCCAGGTATTTGTGCAGGTCCCTGACCTCCTTTATTGCATGTACCTCACCCAGTGCTTACTTATAATAATCACCCAGAAACTACTTATTCAAGTACGACTACTCCATTGAAATGAGAAGTATATCACTCTAATATTTAGTAATCAACTTGTAGGAAATCCTAGACAATCTTCAGGAAACCAAGGTAGGTAAGTGAGTGTAATGAAATCTGAGTCCTGAAGTATATCAGTTTACGTATTATAGATACACCAAATCCCTGGTGTGCTGTATTATAATAACAAATATTCTCTCCCCAAATTGCAGTGGATTAAAGTAAATGAAAAAAGTGTTTTCATTTTGTTTTGTTTCCTTTTACTGCCTTATGTTCACTCTTGGCATACAGAGGGCCTCTGCTCCATGAAGTCACTCAGGGACGTAGTGTCATGGAGCAGCCACTATCTTCAACATGTGAACAAGAAAAAAATACATCTATGCATGTTTAATAATTATTCAATAGTGGTATAGAATATAGAATAGGAAGGTGTGAGAAGGGAAGGCAGAAGGGAATGGTGCTTGTCCCACCCACCCCCTAACTCCTGACATCAGCCAGGCTGCTATAGCTTCATTTATTCAGTCGATGGAATTCTAGTCCAGGGCCTTCATTTGCCTCTGCAGCTGACAGTGCACTATTCTCAGCTAAGGAGAATGACGGGGCAGGGGAATGAGAGCTGAAATTTATGAGCTTTTAAAGAGGACAGAGAGCAAGAGTTGGAGGACACATTTTGGGGGAAAATTTTTATTTATATTCCCTGGTTAGAGGAGTGGAGGGTGAAACAGTCTCTGGTTCATCAGCCATAAATAATAAGACGTGTTACCATTCTCATCAACTCAGAAATTAAACACAGTTAAAGTGCATTTATTCTCTGGTCACGCTGGGGCTTCACAAAATAGAAGAAAACACCTCTGTCACTTTAAGAGGCTACAACCCCGTGAGGGTTTATTTTATGACTGTTTCTCAAAGCCAGGTTATGCTAGCCAAATGAAATGAAGAACTGGGCAATTATGAATATAGTTCATTTCCAGAAACAAAATAATTCTGTGAAGTTGCTGCAGTCCGGCCTACCAGAACCAACAATTTCGTTACTTTTTAGCTTGGCCAGTTTTCCCAGTGGTCTTCCCCCTCATGGTCATTGACGCTGACTGTGAAAGCCAGTGGACTGCCCGCAGAGCCTGAATCTCCAGCCCCAGGGAGCTGGGAGAAGCTCTCTCTAGCTGGGTGGGGAGAGCTCTTCAAATTGACTTCCAATCCCCTTAGGCTTGGTTCATGTTTCTCTAGTGTGTCCAGGCTTGGTGGACGGGGAGGGATGGGGGAGGGGGGAATGACGGATTTATAATTTTTTCTGGATCGTTCTCTGTTGTTTCTTTTTGTTTGATCTCTTTTTTGTGTGTGTTTTAACGCACTGGGGCTCAGGACGTCCTCTAGAGCACTCTGGTAAGCAGGAATGTTGGTGACAAATAGGAAAGTCAGGCTTCCTTTCTGATGTTGGACAGAGAGAGCGAGGGTGGGAGCAGGACCTGCCTGGGCCCTGTGGGCAGGATGGGAAGAGGTGGGGGGCCTGCCAGGCACGACTGTCTTGGAGAAGGGGTTGCAGCTGGACTCTGAGACTTTCCTTGTGAGGTTTCTGATTTCCCAAGAGTTGGCTTTTGATCTGCAGCATTCTGGAAAGAGGATCAGAATCCTGCCCTCAGGAGGCCCAGACCCTCCCAGGGCCTGTGAGACCCCTGCATCAGTAACCTGAACAGATGCCACTGGAAGAACAGAAGAGAAGACAGACCTTTAAAAATCAGAGGGAAAGGTCGAGGGGCCAGGGCAGAGGATGCAGGCCCCCTCTGCCTGATTCTGCACAGAAAGGACTACAGGGGCAGGGACAAGTCCGGGGCACTCATGTTTGCTTTCCTGAGTCCCCCCACACTTGCACACAAGTGCACTGAGGAAAGAAATCAAACAGCGCAGGAAAAGCATGGATTGAACAATAAAATGTTCCTCTATCCCTATGTCCTATTCCTTTTCCCTTTCCCGAGGTCATCACTGTTAAGTTTCTGGTGTGGCATTTGTATCTCTCCCCGCTTTTTGTGCATCTTGTTACCGCACCCCCTACCCCAGCCCCATGTACACATGTCACTATAGATCTTTCCATACTAATCCACATGGGCCACTTAACCTTACACGTATCTCCTCCCACTTTTTTGCATCTTGGGACCGCGCCCCCCACCCCTGCTCCATGTACAAATAGATCTTTCTATACTAAGCCTCATGGGCCTCTTAACCCCAGGTGTTTCCAGCAATCAAGACCAGAGCAGGCTGTGCCCCATACGCTGGGGGTTGGAGAATGCTGCCCCAGCCCCGCCGGGCCTCGGCCGGGTGAAGGGTCCAACTCTGTCTCTGCTCCCTGGGGATCTGGCCGGAATTGCCCAGGGCGGCAACGCCGGCCGCCCAGCGCCAAGAAAGCGGTGGCCACAGCGAAGTTTCTCAGCGGGAGGAGCGGATTCGTCCGGAGACGCCGCCTTCTCCCCGCGCCTCTTCTTCCAGCGCTGCCACAGGGGCCCTGGAAGGATCCCGGACCCTCCGCTCAGTCCCCGCGCAGTGTCTGCTCCGGGCTGGGGGCTTTCTCCACCCGCTCGGGCGGGGGCGCCGGAGGGGAAGTGGGGGACTGCGGGGCAAGTGGGAGGTTCGGGGG
>NW_012103587.1:4597782-4599112 GCF_000951045.1 Mandrillus leucophaeus
TTTTTTTTTTTTTTTTGAGACTGAGTCTGGCTCTGTCGCCCAGGCTGGATTGCAGGATCTCAGTGGTGAGATCTCGGCTCACTGCAAACTTCGACTCTCGGGTTCAAGCGATTCTCCCACCTTAGCCTGCTGTGTAGCTGGGACTACAGGCATGTGCCACCAAGCCTTCTAATTTTTTGTATTTTTAATAGAGATGGGGTTTCAACAAGTTGGCCAGGCTGGTCTCGAACTCCTGACCTTAAGTGATGCACCTGCCTTGGGCTCCCAAAGTGCGCGGATTACAGGCCTGAACCACCAAACCCGGGCCTCTTTTCCATATATGTGTGCATATATAGTCTCAGGACTCCCTCCGGACGTGGGGTTCCGGGCGGCACCCAGTGCTGGGTGCCCTGCACAGCAAAGGTGAGGCAGGAGCTGCGTCTGCGGCGCTGGTGCTCTGCTTTTAGGAAGCTTCCTCCCACTCCCCCCAACCTCGGTCTCTGGGTGTGTCCAGGTGGAGGGAGCTGACCCTGGAGTTTGGGGATCTGGAGGGGGCGCAGGTGCACCTGGAGCCCCGTGCAGGGCTCCTCTGCTCCGATGGCCGGGTCCTGCTAGGAGTCGTGGCGCCTCTGGGGCCAGTTGGCCAGACTTCACAAATGTTGATGAGATTCATCCTGTTGTTACGTGAATCGGTGACTCACTTCATTTTTAGTCCAGAGTAGTGTTTGTTGCTGGGAGTCATATATATATATGTGTGTGTGTGTGTGTGTGTGTGTGTGTGTGTGTATGTGTGTGTGTGTATACAGAGGGAGAGAGAGAGAGTGAGTCTTGTTCTGCTGTCCAGGCTGTAGGGCAGTGGCAGGATCTTGGCTCACTGCAACCTCCATCTCCCAGGTTCAAGCAATTCTCTTGCCTCAGCCTCCTGAGTAGCTGGGACTACAGGCTTCCACCATCATGCCTGGCTAATTTTTGTATTTTTAGTAGAGATGGGGTTTCACCATGTTGGCCTGGCTGGTCTCGAACTTCTGACCTCAAGTGATCTGCCTGCCTTGGCCTCTCAAAGTGCTGGAATGACAGGCCTGAGCCACTGTGCCCGGCCTCTTTTCTGTAATTTTCAAAAAGGTAAAATGCATCTTTAGGAGCAAGTTTCAGACTAAAGCTTGGCGAGTGAATAGTGAGTGACCTGGAGCTGTTTTGAGTAAGTTGCTCTGAAGGCTTCCTTGAGAAGGCTGACTTTGGAACAGAGACTTGAATGAAGAGAGGAAGGAGAGCTGTACGTACTTAGGAGAAGCTGTCCAGGCAGGAGAGGGTGAGTGACACTGGATTAAGCTTGATGTGCTGGAGAAACAAG
>NW_012103587.1:4599162-4621019 GCF_000951045.1 Mandrillus leucophaeus
GTGGGACTGAACATTGCTGAGAGAAACGGAAAAGTTGCTTTTGCTGTCCTGGATGCCTCACGCACAGCCTCGAGTTCCCTGGAAACCCATAGCCTTTGAAGTTGATGCTTCCCAACTAGACCCAGATTTTCACAAATATGCCCTCTATGGTTTAGAAAGAGTGCCCTGTTTCTCCCTGGACCTCCAAGTATACAAGTATACAAACATGATTTGAGAGGGGGGGATTGGTAGGGGTCAGGAGAATTTTCCTTTCCTGTAATTTTTTTTTACATTATGTGTATATATATATATATAGAGAGAGAGAGAGAGAGAGAGAGAGAGAGAGTCAGTCTTGTTCTGCTGTTCAGGCTGTAGGGCAGTGGCAGGATCTTGGCTCACTGCAACCTCCACCTCCCAGGTTCAAGCAATTCTCTTGCCTCAGCCTCCCGAGTAGCTGGGACTACAGGCTTCCACCATCATGCCTGGCTAATTTTTGTATTTTTAGTAGAGACAGGGTTTCACCATGTTGGCCTGGCTGGTCTCGAACTTCTGACCTCAAGTGATCCGCCTGCCTTGGCCTCTCAAAATGCTGGAATGACAGGCCTGAGCCACTGTTCCGGGCTTCTGTAATTTTCAAAAAGGTAAAATGTATCTTTAGGAGCAAGTTTCAGACTAAAGCTTGGCGAGTGAATAGTGAGTGACCTGGAGCTATTTTGAGTGAGTTGCTCTGAAGGCTTCCTTGAGAAGGCTGACTTTGGAACAGAGACTTGAATGAAGAGAGGAAGGAGAGCTGTACGTACTTAGGAGAAGCTGTCCAGGCAGGAGAGGGTGAGTGACACTGGATTAAGCTTGATGTGCTGGAGAAACAAGATGGCCAGGTGGCTGAAGCAGAGGGAGAGCAGTCGGAAGAAAGTGATCCAGGTCGGACTGATGTGGACCTTGATAGGACATGTGTGGCTGATGCTGAAGTTTCCCCACCTCAGTATCCATTCTCTCCTCTCTTCATCAGCATAGGAATCTTCCTTTTTAGCTTGACAGAATAATGACTATATTTTCCAGCTTTTTTTACTCCTCATAAGGCAGGTATCCCTGTGATTGACACTTGATATGGCTGAGAGTGGTGCCTCAAATTTCCTTGATTTTGTTTTAAACTTTTTAGATTCAGGAGGTACACGTGCAGGTTTGTAATATAGGTGTGTTGTGTGATGCTGTGGTTTGGGGTATGACTGGCCTATCGCCCTGGTAATGAGCACAGCAGCCAATAGATAGTTTCTGGACCCTTGTTCTCTTCCCACCCTCCCTGTTTCGTAGTCCCCAGTGTCTGTTGTTCACATCTTCATGTCCATGTGCACCCAATGTTTAGCTCCCACTTAGAAGTGAGACCATGCAGTGTTTGGTTTGAAATGTTCTTAATGGGAGGATACATGTCCCTCCAACATCCTGGTGGCTAGAATGTGGGTGTCATGACTGGATTACCAGCATCTATTTGGGGTCACACAATGGGCGTAGGAATGGAAGTTCAGCACAGTGAAGCAACAAGAGAAGAGGATCTGGGGTTCTGGGACTAGACTTGGGCTGATTGCCTCTAGGCTACAGTGGCATGAGAGAGAAATGAAACTCTTCTCTTGTTTAAGACACTGCATTTTGGGGCCTCCTATGACTCACAGCTCAGTTTAATCCTGTTTGATATACCAAGGTAAGAACTTCAAATTTTATTCTAATCCCAAGGAAATATTTGGAAAATGTTATGCCAGGGAGGGACATAACATGTTCACTAAAGGCTCACTCTGGCTTCTAGGAGAGATCAGGCACCAAGGCCCAAGAGTGGAAGTAGGTCAACTGGTTGAGGGCTGTTGCAGTTATCCTGGTAGAAGGTGATGATTCAATTAGACTATGGTGGGAGTGCGGTAGGTGGTGATAAGTGGTCGTATTTGGAGTGGATTTGTGTACTGTGTATTTTTGATTTATCAAATGTATGGTTTTATTAAAATCTGGGGATATCATTTATATGCATTAAAACACATCCATTTTCAGTGCACAGTTAATACATTTTGGCAACTACATACACCTGTTCAAACTCCATCACAATCAACATACAGAATACTCCATTCGTCCTGAAAGTTTCCTCATTCCCTTTCACAGTCAATACTCCCACAGATTCCAGACCCAGCAAACACCAATTTGCTTTCTGTCACTATACATTATATCTGCCTTTTCTGGACTATCATGTAAGTAGATTCATACAGCACATTGTTTCTAGCTTCTTCCACTTCACAAATGTTTATGAGATTCATCCTGCTGATACGTGAATTGGTGACTCACTTCATTTTTAGTGCAGAGTAGTATTTGTTGCTGGGAGTTGATTTACCGCCATTTGTCTACCTTCTCATGTGTTCATGGACATTGCATTGTTTTTAGGCTTTGCTGTTATGTACAAAGCTACTACAAACATTCATGGACAAATCTTTATGTGGTCATATGCTTTAATTTGTCTCTGGCAAATGCTAAGAGCAGAATAATTGGGCAATATTGTAAGTGTAAATTTAAGCATGTAAGAAACTGTCAACCTTTTCTCCAACTGATGTATTAGGTTGGTACAAAAGTAAATTTTTGTTGTTGTTGTTGTAAAAAGAATGGCAAAATTCCCAGTTGCTCTTCACTCTCACCAAATCTTTGTATTGCCAGTTTAAACAATTCTGTCCTTTACTTGCAGAACCCTGCTGCTAATGGGCCCAGCTAAAAAGAAAATAAAACAAACCAAGAAACACAAAACGCTATGTTTCCCAGCAGTGCAGCCAGCTGACAAAGTCTGGCCAATGAGAGGCCAGTGGAAGTTCCTGGGCGCGACTTCTGGGAATTCCCATAAACCTGGCTGAGTTTCCACTCTCCAAGATGGTGGGCCAGGAAACTTTGTAATTGGGGGAGTTCTCCTCTCAACCCCAGGACTTGTGAGCAGGCTTGGCTCTCAGCTGGAGCTGGTCTGCTTCTGGTGGATTGTGGCCCTGTGTGTACAACTCAGGCAGCTCTTGGGTCCGTGATCTCCTCACCTTGTTGCGTTAGCATAGTGGTTCCACCTTAGCAAAAGGTTTCATTCCTTGCACCCTCGTCTGGATGTCTGGGGAATCATACTTTTGGGGGATGTGGCTAACCTTGCCCAAAGTCTTTCTGTATGTGGGTTTTGGTGGCTCCTGGGTCCACAGCCAAAGGGATGCAAGGCCTGAGTGGGGCAGAGATTCAGGTTCCTTGGCTGGTTTACCCAAGGAAGGGGAAGGAAACATGAGAATTTAAATGAGAGAAGTGTGGGTCTTGGGTCAGGTCTGTGCACAGAAAGAGAGCAAATCCTGAATGAGAGAGGAGGAAGTAAAAGGCCATTTAAATACACTACACGTTCCATCATTCAGACAGACAACACCTTCAACTCATGCTTAACTTGGCAAATTGTCATTAGAGATAATCATCGATGGAACTTGTAGCATCATTTACTGGCAGTTCTCAGAAGGAAGATGACATTTCAAACCAAATGGAGTTCAAAATTTCTGCTGCTCATTCGTAAACTACTTGTGGCCTAACTCAGTTCCCAAGAGTCCTGTTAGTAATTCTGCCTTTGTCTTTTTCTTTCCTTTTACTTTAACATTGGAGCACCAAGGGCTCACCATCAGCAGAAAGAGACTCTTCTCGCTGAGCCTTACCTACCTGGTATCTGTCATATGAGAAATTCAGAAGCCCCCTTTTTGCATAAGGAAACCATCAGGAACTAAATCATTTTTACATACAAAGCTAAGTGGTTTTCAATATTACATGTTAACTGCAGACCTTTATCATGGAAAATGTTGTGCCTCCGGACTTACGGCAACCTCAAAATATTTAGGACAAAACATTAAGTTTACTTCTCAATGGAAGGTAAAAGCCTACATTTTCCAGGTGAGAAAATCTACCTGAGTTGACCCAAAGTGCAGTTTTATTTTACCTTATGGAAGGAATTATCACAGCACCATGGAAAAAAATCACCATGCTCTTAGCAGACCCCTGAGAGGTGAGAATGCAGCTGCTGGCTTCAGGGGATCTTGCCCTGTGTGCCTCAGAACTGGAGCTTGTGGGCAAGGCTTGGTGGCTCACACCTGTAATCCCAGTGCTTTGGGAGGCCCAGGCAGGAGGATCACTTGAGGTCAGGAGTTTGAGACCAGCCTGGGCAACATGGTGAGACCCTGTCTCTACTAAAAATACAGAAATTAGTGGGCATGATGGCACGTGCCTGTAGTCCCAACTACTTGAATCTATAGCGGTTGCAGTGAGCCAAGATCCTGCCACTGCACTCCAGCCTGGGTGATAGAGCGAGACTCTGACTCAAAAACAACAGTAACAAAAGAACTGGAGGTTCCGTTCAGATAATTCATTTTCTGAGGGGATTGCTGGGAGGAAAGTCAATGGACCAGTCAGAAAGGACCCACGAGGGGCTCTGTTACGCTATTTGGCAAGAGAATGAGAAAGTAAAGGATGGGCTGGATGAATGGGGTGCCATTGGCTTTTAATGGGCTCAAGAAAATTCTTAGCTCAGTGACTTCTGGTTGGATGTAGTGTTGTCATCTGGCAGCCTTCCAAGCCATTCAAACCAAGAGGTATTGTCAATGCTGATGTGACCTCACCTACAGCTCTCTCATTTTTTCTTCATCTGAGTTACTTACCTGCATAGTCAACTACTGGTATGAGAGCATGAAGTGGGTGAGACCCTGCTTGGTGTTTTGGAGATGTGTAGTTAAGAAGAGACAAAGCATTGCCAACCTCAGGGAGCCAGTCTTGTGGATGTACATATACCCAAGCAAGTCCCTCTAAATTCTGTACTAATAGAAAAGGGTTGGCCAGCAATTGAACCAAAAAACAGAAAGATGAAAGCAACATAACATATTAGTTTCCCACTGCTGCTATAACACATAACTACACACTTCCTGCTTTAAAACAATGCAAGTTTATTCTTTACAATTCTGGAGGTCAGAAGTGTGAAATGCATCTCACAAAGTTAAAACCAAGATGTTGGCAAGACTGATTCCTTTTGGAGGCTTTTGGGGCAGTTTCCTTTTCTTGCCTTGTCTAGCTTCTAGAGTTGACTTTTTCTTTTTAATTGCTTTACTCATGGTCTCTTTAAAGCCAGCAGCCTCACATCTTCACATCTCTCTTCACTTTGGTTGTCACATCCCCTGTGACAATGTCCTGTATATAGACCCCTGTAATTATATATAAATCTATAGAGATTTTCTGCTTCTCACTTTTTATAGAAAGCAATTACTGCATCCAGATTTGAGTAAAATCCAGAACCAGCTGCTGTAAATAAGGTCATAAAGAAAGAAAGATAAATCAATGACTTCAGGATGTCAGGACAAACAGGACAGTGGGTAGGATCTCTCGCAGGTAAAAGGAGACAGTAGAGTGTTAGTTCATTGAATGGACTTTGTTTAGAACCAGGTGGTTGAAATCGTGGCCCCATCACTCACTAGCCTTGTACTTTAAACAAGTGACTTAACTCTTTTGACCTCAGTCTCCTTTTCTGTAAAATCGTATCTACTTTGCAGGATTCTTTAGGGATGAATTGAATTAATAAATGCAACGTGTTTCAGCAATGCCTAGCATATAATAAATAATTCTTAGTTATTGCAGTGACATTTCACTTACTGGATTCTGCTGATGATACATTCATGATAACCTCCAGACAATATTGATCTCTTCTTTACTCTGAACTCTGGCAATGTGTAAAACTTTAATCAAACAGTTTAATTTGTAAAACTTTAATCAAACAGTTTATTGTTTGTTAGTTTATATTTCATCTATCTATCATCTATCTATCATTTATCTATCTATTTACAACAATAACTTTTTCTTTTTCCAAATCATAAATCCCTCAAGGCCATGGCTATGTTTGTCTTTCACTTTTTTTTGTTGTCGCTATTGTTCTTTCCCAGCCTTGACTTTTTGTTGCCTTGATAAGTTAATTCACATAGAGACCTACACTTAAGTTTGTGCTTTGTAAGAAAGTTATGTTTGTACTTTGAAGAAAAGGCAAGCAATTTAGTCGTGTAAGCATAAATGCTGAAGGGATGTTGACGGTACTTGACATTGCGCTGTTTGGGCATTTGAGAAATACCCATTCACATGCATGCCATCGACATGACCATGATAACATACTTTCAATGAATCATTAAAACATGTTCTCTAGGAATATGTCACATCGCCAGGCAACGTGTGTTTCACTTTCCTTCATGTGCTTGAAAACAGTGGACTGCATTGGGAAAAAGGATGCACAATATTCCCTACATGATGTTAACCCCCTCAAGCTAGTTAGGATTACTGGTGTGTTGCTATTTACAGAGGAAGGGAGGTCAGGTCAGGGACTATAAACTGACCCTGGTTCTGCTCAAGTGAAATATGAGGAACCCACATCTATTTCCCAGCCCCATTTTTTTTCAGTGTTGATCACATCTAAGGCAGACTTCTCAGTATGATGAGAAGGCTAGAACAAGATATAAATGAGGGAAGTGGGCTGGGCCAGGGGAGGAGGTGGGCAACAGGGAATGGTAGGAACTGTGGGGAACCTACCAAAGATAACAGTAACCACACAGATCCAACATGCATGCCAGCTAAGTGCAGGGAGCTGGGGCAGGGCCAGGGCCATATTCCTGGTTAGGTAACTTATGGATACGTCCTACAATATCCCTGTCTTACTGACATCATTGATGAAGACTCAGTATCTAAAGTAAGAATATTGGACATTCAATGTGTAACCAAAAAGCGGGTTAGTTGCTTGCCACATGCAGAGTCCAATTAAGCAGAGTGAAGTCAGGTATAAAAAAAGTAAATTTATTCTGAAGCTAGCTTGGGGGGACAGGGCACAAAGCATCTTTAAGGATGAAATGAGTTAGTAAATGTGCCACTTCCCTTTTGGAGCAGAAAGCAAACACTTCCATAAGGTAGTGAGGGTAAGTGAGCAACAGACGGGTTCCTCTGGCTAGCTCGGTGGCTAATCTACCTGACAGTTGAGTTGGCACCTTCCTGGGCAGAAGTAAGATGTAAAAATGATTAAGCAGACATGCTTTTGATATACCCTCCTGGAGGCTGGAAGTTCCGAGACAACCCTTGGAAGTGAATATTCCACAACGGGCATGATTGGGTCTGTAAATCGATGGTTAGCTCTTCAGGAGTTAGATGATCTTGCCCTCTAAGAAGTGTCTGGTGAAGAAGGAGGCAAAAAGCTGTATTTTCATTTCTAAAGGACTAATTAGGAAGTGGGAAGCAGCCAGTGGGAAAAGGGGAAAGGAGAAAAGAAGAGAATATAATTAAAAAATAATTAAACTATTTCTTAGGAAAATAGGGGTACTTGATTTCATTTGGGCATTGATGTTTTTGTGGGTACTGAGCTCAAGCTCTCCATCTTGTGATTCGAAAATATCCTGCTGAATCCCAACTGTAAGTTTTTTCTCTGAGGCAGTTGCCTTTGTGTCTGTACCATCAGGGGTATACTCTTGGTGTTTCTTTTTCAACATCAACAGGTTTGTTAGGTTGTAAATAGGATAGCCATTGAATAATTACATTTTTAGATACATTTTGTTATTTTGAGCAATGCGTTGAGTAGGCATTTATGCTGGTTTTGATCTCTCTACCTAACATCTCTTGCTCTCTCGTTACAAAAATATTCTGATGAGTACTTTGGGGGATCCACTTCTCACCCAGCCTGTGGATCGGGGAAAACTGATATACTTCAGGCGCCCAGGGTGGGTCACATGACCATGGCTGGGCTCATCAGCAAATTCTATCCTTCTAATTAAAGTGATTGGTTTAAAGACGAGCACATAACCCATCTGGTGATATAAGGAGATTCACAAAACTTTTCTTTGGGTACTTCTTGAAAATCAGTTTTTACTAGTTCTTGCTGAACTTGAAGGAAATCAAACATGAAATGGAAGGATATTTTTCTTCCCATGAAAAGGAGATTGAATAAGGATCTGACACCATCGAAATCAGAGTTGCGAGTTCAGTAAAAGTGTCTAAATGACATTTTCTGAACTTTGATTTTCAACTGTGATTGGAAGCCACTCTATCCTTAGACATGCCATTTATGACTGTCATTAACTTTTGTTTAAGCTCATTGGAATTGAATTTTTTGTTTCATCACAATGGGAAGAATCCTTGTAGATGGATGGAAAGAGTGAGTGAATGAAGGCCAGTTTGAATTCGAATCCCCAAGTAAATGAACTCGTGTATGACATTTATCTGAGCTGACTCATATGTTTATGGGGCACACAGTTGAGTTACTTCATGGTGTTCTTGGGGGATATTAGGAAGTAGATCCCATGTGACAAGGGGGAAATTGAATTTCAGAGACACGAAGTGATTTGTCTCACTAGATAATATGAGTTGATGACAGACTTAGCTTCCCAACATGGATTTATTTTGACCTCTGTTATAAGTCTCAGCTGCCCCTAATCAGTTAATAACAGAGTTTCCTGAGTTATTAGCACATTTCTGATATTATTTAGACAATCTCTGAAATGTCCAATTTGGAATAAATATAAATGGAAATGGGAACAAGGTGTACACAATTTTCTCCTGCTCAATAGCGGATATTGCCTATAAATGATTAAAATTTGTATTAGATTAAGGTCTAATTTTTCTACTTCCTATTTTTAGTAATGCCTGCTAGTTTCATGTCTGGATCCTTGTGGACATCTAACACATCAACTTCAAAGCCCTTCACTCTGGTTTCATGTTACGCTTTTTCATCTCCACTTAGCCCATGAAACTGCAGTGTTGATTAAGAGAGCTGTGTGATTTATTTCAACATTTTATCAGTTTAAAGGGTCATAGTTGTACCAATTAAAAACTGTGTTAAGTAAGTAATTCTTGCTGCTGTAACCAATGAACCTCAGCATTTCAGTGGCTTTCCATGCTCAATGTTTTATTTCTCACACACAATGATCTAACATCACTGATGATGGTTGACACGTGACTTACTCCCCTGTCTTAATTTCTGCCGTGGCCTAGGGCCTTGGAATTATCTTCCCCAGCTGGTAGAGGGAAAGAGAGAGATGTGTAGACACATCTAAATCATTTAACTTGGAAGTGATACACATTTTTTTTTTCTCACACCCCATTGGTTACAACTAGAACCACATCTGAAAGCAAAGCTAGGGAGGCTGTGAAGCAGTCCCTATAGACAGTGGCCCTAACTGCCCCTCTTAATAATTTGCAGAAACATACATGGTAATTGAGTATACAGCAAACTGTTTCTGCCACAAACATGATTCCTCACTCTGCCATTTCACCACATTTCTAATCACAACCTGCTGTCCAGTGATAAATTTACCTGCGTGGCTATTTTTTATATTTACATAGATGGATTCTACTCAGTTTAAGGAAGCCTCCTCTCCTCCTGAGATATAAATTAGAAACAGGTTATTGGCTTTCAATGTTTGATGTCTCGAATAACAAGCCTAAATGAGATTCCTCTAGTGTCCGGGACATTTGTCTGACCCCAAAAGAGAAAGCCAGGTTCGTTGTCCTTGCTTTATTTATGTTTCTGGAGGAGTTATAAGACAGAAGGAGGCGGCACGAGATGACATACTGGGCAGGTACTGGGGTAACTGTACATCTGAAACAAATATCACAGTGTGGACACCAACTGAGGAGCGAGCAAGAGAAGAAAGTGCTGGTGGCTTACAGGTGGATTTGTTATTATTTATCAGCTGGCCTCAACCTATTTCCTACCCCAGTTTATGTCTGATGCCACCTCCTTCAAATTTCCTGTCAGACACTCAACGTCTTTTCTGCAGTGCCCTATGGCCTTTTACATTTGTGTGGTTTTGTCAGACTGGCCCAAGTTTTCTGCAACGTCTTCTGCCTGTCCTTGCTCTGACTAGCAAACTCCTCCTTAGTCCTCAAGATTCAGTGCAAATGTTCTCCCTTCCACTAAATGTTCCCTAAAAACTCTCTAGGTCATTAGTTGATCCAGCTGGTTGCTTTCATAACACTTGGAATTATTTTATTATAGCGCTTAATCACATTGCATTTCAATCTCATTTAAGAACTGCTTTCTAAGGGAAATCTTGGACCTCTCTCCAGGGGCGTGTTACTTTTGTCATTGTGTAGAGGCTGAAGGTGTTGGTTTTAAGGTGAGCATCTTGGCTAGCCTCTTCACTTTTCATAATTCAAATATATTGATTGCTTAAAATATAGATCTAGAATACAAGTTTGTATATAACAAAAAATATTTTTTCTACCGTTGTTAAAGTAATACACACATACAGTAAAAATAGAGCAGGAAGAATAAGTTCAAGAGAACTCTTGTACAACACAGTGACTATAGTTGACAGCAATGTATTCTCAAAAATTGCTGAGAGTTGATTTTAAGTCTTCTCACCACAAAAAATGAAATGTGAGGTGATGCATATGTTAATTGACTCTATTTGGCCATTCTAGAAGAGATATATATATATATAACATTATGCTATACACAATAAATATATATAATTTTTATCTGTCAGTTACAAAATAAATAAATTCAGATGACCATCAGTCCCTCTCTACACTTTGCCCCCTGTCCAGAAGCAGGCACATCTAACCTCTCCTGCTTTTACTTCTTTTTGTAATTACTTCTGTAACACTAAATAATGTTAACACGTCTACTTCTTCCCTAAATATATTTATAGAAGCGAAGGATTTAGCATACTTTTGCTGCCACTTACCTTCCAATATATCACTGAGAATTGTCTTGAGCTGCAAGTAACAGAAAACTTCTCTACAGTTGCTTAGCTACGTAGAGATTTGTTAATTTTCAACATGATGAAGAATCCAGAGGTAAGGGCTCCAGGGCTATTCAAGAGAGCCATCAAGGATCTAGGTCCTTTCTGGCTTTGTACACCACCATGCTGAATGTGTAACTTCGGGCCACAATGATTGCAGAATTCCTGTGCCACCTCCATCTCTTTTCAAGATGCCAGCATCAGCAACCACACTGGAAAGCTTGGCATTTGGAGGTTAGCTAAATTTATTTAGCGAAGATTCCTTTGCTTTCTTTCCCACTGAGGTAAATATAAAGCATTCTATCTTCTACTCAGTGAGGGGAGGTAGGGAAATGGAGATGAATATTCTATACATAAAATGTTAATCAGTTTTCTTGCATTCAACTGCACTTTTCTCTCCCATCTACCACTGTATTTGCCAATGCGGAATCAAGGGCCCCTGTGGGATTCCAAAGAGGACCCTCTTGGCATCTTCACTTTACTCCAGACTGCGGTGTCTTTTGTCTGTGTTCCATCTTACACTTTAACAGCTTTATCCACTCTCCATCTTCCACTGTTTTAGATAAACACTTCCTCCTGCTGATGGTTTGCATCTTACACTGTTTGCTGAAAAGTATTTGTTTTGATACTTCCATGGTATTTAGTAGGGTATCTGTGGAGATGTGAGCTGAATGCATGGATTCCTGGCCATGGAGTCTTCAGAAAAGAGAACATCCAATATTTTAAGTTGCATGTGATGTAACTTTTATGTTTGTAAATGCATTAAAATGTAACCAAAGACACTCATCATCATACTATTCACACCCATATCTATGATGAAAATCTAAATTTATTGTTGACAGAAGGAGCTTAACCAAAGTTCTACAGTTAATGTTTAAGAAGAAGGAATTTTATCATCAATGAAACGATGATAAAGAAGGTTGTTGAGAAGACAATAATACTCCTATATAGTAAAACATATTGTAAGACTACATGAATCAAACTGTCTTGGTACTAGCACTTAGAGGCGCAAATCAATGCAACATAATACACCACTTGAAAGCAGATGCTAGTATTTATAAAATCCAGTATGATTTAAGGAGAAAGCAACAAGTTATTTGAACATGGTATGGAGAAAATAAGTGGCAATTTGGGAAAACACTGTTAGGGTCAGTACTTAACGCAAGTATGATAATTGAGTGAAATCTGGGTTTAAAATGGAGATTGAGAGATGCATGTTAATTAGAGTGCAACTGCTGTGCCAAAAACTAAATATTTCAATTTAATTTTGAAAATTTTTACAGGAAGGAATCATTCCTCTGCTTGTTGAATTTAGACAAAATTCAGCAGATGTCAGTCTGTGATTTATGATCATGTTCCCATTTCACATCATATGCCAAAATAAATTTTAAAGGAATTCCAGAGCTAAATTTAAAATATGCAGCTAGCTAGACATACACACAAAGAGACAGCACTAGAAGAATATATTTTACATATATATAGATTTTTCACATATGTGAATATGAATATCTGATCTTTATTAGAATTATCCGGAGAAACAGAGCCAATAATTTGAGCTAACTCCTTATTTTATATATAATATATATAATATGCTATTTTATGTGTGTATATATACACACATACATAAAATACATATATGTATTTTCATATATAAAAATATATATTCATATATAAAAATATATATGTATATAAATATATATATTCATATATACAATATACTTTCTCATATATATATATGAAAGACATTGGCTCATATGGTTATGAAGACTGAGAAGTCCCAAGATCTACAGTCAACAAACTGGAGACCCAGGAAAGTGGATGTGTAGTTTCAGTCCAAGTTCAAAGACCTGATAAATAGGAGAGTTGATAGTAGAAGTTTCAGTCTGAATGTTGGCAGCCCTGAAAACCAAGAAGAGCTGATGTTTCAGTCCAAAACCGAAACACAGAAAAGGCCAATATCCCATCTCAATCAGTCAGGCAGAGAGAGTTGCTTCTTATTCAACAGTTTTATTCTTTTCAGCTCTTCAACTGATTGGAGGATGTCGACTCACATTGGAGAGGGCAATCTGCTTTTCTCAAAGTTCAGCCACTCAAATGTGCATTCATCCAGAAATGCCCTTGAAGACACACCCAATATAACATCTGGCCAAATATCTGGGCACCCTGTGGTCCAATTAAATTGACACATAAAATTAAACTTCACCATCTTGCCTAGGGGAAGGATTTTCTCATCATAAATGCCATTGTAGAAATCATGAAAGAAATAACTAGTACTTCCTACTGTGTCTTAAATTAAGGTTCGTGCTTTTGCCTTCACTATGGAATATGCATGTACCTAGAAGCTCATCAGAAATATATAATCTCAAACTATGCTTCTTAACTCTTATTAAGAATTCAGCTGCTCTTAGGAAGAGGTTTTGCAAAAAAAAAAAAAAAAAAAAAAAAGTTCTTAAGGGCAGGAATTAGAGGCAACCTTGCACATACGTGAGTTCTGCATTTTGGTAATACTATATTTCCCACCTGCAGTTGGTTGAATCCATGGATGCAGAACCCAAGGATATGACGGGCCAACTGTACAATGTATTCTCTGTGGTCATGTTCTAGGTTCTGTCTCTGTCAAGTCTTACCATCCAGCAGCGACTGGCTTCTCTGGAACTATACTACTTTGTTCCCTGTGGAATAGCTTTTATTGGAATGCGCTTTTGTGTTGTACCCCCCTCTCTTTGTTTTAAAGGTTAGGTAGGAAGCATCTGGATAAAGTTCATCTTGTTTGTGCGTGTAAATGCCTTTGTGTCTCTAAAGATTTTCTTCTAAGACATCCATTAGCATAATTTCTCTTAGTCCCTGTAGCCATGAAAAACTACTGTCATTCATCTTATAGAACGTACCAGTCTCATATCATCTTGTGATTTGAGAACTGAACATTTCAGAGGCAAACTCAGTGTTCTACAGGCTTTGCTTAGAGTATTCGATGTTGATTTCTGCTAACCTTTTCCCTGTCTGCATAGCACAGTGGCCAAGAACATGGACTCTAGAGCCAGGCTGCTGGAGTCAAACCCAAGCTTTGTTACTCACCAGCTCCATGATCTTGGGAAAGGCACTTCACTTGGAGGGTTGCTTTGATACATATACTTGTGTGGGGGCTTCTATTTAATAGGCCTTGAGTGCACTCAATAGAGTAGGAACTAGCCGGCTTCTCCCCAGAGGGCTGAGCTAGCCCATGTTCAAGTCAACAACAAATGTGGATGCCGAAATCCACCCATCCCTGGAAATCCTTGGCATTATTTGCCTTCATAAATTGCCCTGATTAAAAATTGTCATATAATATCTTGTTTTTTTATAATTCGCACTTTATAAATACTGATGAGTTTGAAGACCTTGTCATGTGGGTGTTAGCCTTATATGTTTCCTCTTCTGCAATTGCTTACTCATATTCACTGGAGGTTTTGTTTAAGTGTTCCCTCTTGCACTCAATGATTAGCAGAAATTCTTTATATAATGTGTAGAGTAATTCCTAGTTATAGACATTGTATACATAGGATACTAAATTTACATCTATCTGTCCACAGATCTTGTTACCGTTTTCAGTCTTGTCTGCATCTTCTCCTCTACCTTCTTTCATTTCTCCAGCCTAAGTTTGATGAAACGCTTACCATGTGCCAGGCATTGTTAGGTGGTATGAATGGAGTGAGTCAGCTGTAGTCTCTGTCCTTATAGAAGTCACTTCTGGTCATTAAGACAGGCATTGGACACAAAAATTTGAATGGGCTGCATGTTTCTAAGACAGGGAGTATTCAAGAAGGCCATAGTAGCTGTGATGGTTAATACTGAGTGTCAAGTTGATTGGATTGAAGGATGCAAAGTATTGATCCTGGGTGTATCTGTGAGGGTGTTGCCGAAGGAGGTTAACATTTGAGTCAGTGGACTGGGAAAGGCAGACCCACCCTTAATCTGTGTCGGGGAAGGCACCATCTAATTAGCTGCCAGTGTGGCTAAAATATAAAGCAGGCAGAAAAACGTGAAGAAACTAGACTGGCCTAGCCTCCCAGCCTACATCTTTCTCCTGTGCTAGATGCTTTCTGCCCTTGAACATTGAGCTCCAAGTTCTTCAGTTTTGAGACTCGAACTGGCTCACTGGCTCTTCTTGCTCCTCAGCTTGCAGACAGCCTATTGTGGGACCTTGTGATCATGTGAGTTAATACTTAATAAACATATATATATATATATTCTGTCACTCTAGAAAACACTGATTAATACAGTAGTCTTGTCTTGAAGGTATAGAATGCTTCTTCAGGGAGGCGACACATGAGCTAAGAGCAGAAGGACTGATGGAGCCAACCAGTGAAAGGGTGACAGGTGGGTGGGGGTGGAAAAAAGGGGGAAAGTATGGCTGGATGCAGAGAACAAAGGGGAGTGTTGCGGGAGATTGGAAGGGTAAGAGTGGCCGGAGGAGCTGAGGCCTCAGAGGCCATGTTAAATAGTTTGACCTTTGCTCTAATAGCAATGAAAAGTTACATCAAGGACACCAGTCTTGAGTTTTAGAAAGTGGTAAGTTGACTGACAGATCCCAGAGTGGCTGCTGGGAGACTGAGGACGAGGTGCTTGATATGACCCAGGAGGAGACAGCTCTGGGAAACTCAGGAGAGAGTTTTAGGTGATGAAGGTGGCAAGTATCAGCCTCTTCCTTATGAGTCTGAAAGAATTCGTCTTTGTACTTCATGGATTTCCAAGAAACCCTTGGATAGCTGCCTCCTTTTCTCATCACTTTGTGTGGGTTTTATAGCTGTGTGTGTGTATGTGTGATAATGTGTAAAATGTATCTGCTGTGTGTCAGTGGATTATGGGGAACTGGCTCAATTTGCTTCCTTAATATTTTGTAATTGCTTTATAATGAGTAGTGTTACAAGTGGTTTTCAGGAAATTCAAAGAGACTGGGCTAAACAGAGAGGCAGGGGACACATTGTCTTGTTATTTTCCTGTCGGGAGGGCATCGTTCTAAGACTATTTCCTCAAATCTATTCCAAATGCAGAACATGCCAGGCATTTCCATGTAAGCTCTATTAGGAAAAAAAGGTTCTGCCTCTATTGTGTTTTAAGATGACTATCACTGTCATTTATTATAGATTAAGGATTTTAAAACTTCCTTAACGAGAAGCAGGAAGGTAATGAGTTATGGAATGGTGTCATTTGTACACTCTAAAATTGCAAACCTAGGTATACTTTCTTTCTTAATTATACAAAATTGGGATCCTTTCTATCTCAGTTTTCTAAATTCACAATTCTCTTTGCAGAGAATTAATAACTTTTCTTTTTTTGTTCTTATTTTATGTAAACTTCTAGGCTAGCCCTTGAGCTAGTATGTTATACCTCACACATGCATGGCCCTCTCTCCCATGGTGAGCTCTCTGCATGCAGGATTCTGACTTAGGGCTGTCTGTGTCCACAGCACCTAGCACAGGACTGTCGGCTTGTAAGCACTCATTAAGTATATGTTGACTTGAAATAAGTTTGTAACACAGTATAAGAAAATTTGCCAGGCACCTCCAGAGTCTCTAGCTATGATTTTTCTTCCCTCATGGCAATGCTGTTGCATGTACTACTTAATAAGTGTATTTGAGTGTTTTATCCAAATAGAAAATCACACCTTTACACAGTAATTGTGCTTTATTGGGTTTTGATAGAGGAGCTTCCTTCCTGCCCTGAGGTTTGAATGTCAGGATCAATATCAGAAGCACTTTCTCCAGAGGTGAAAAGTTAAATGATCAGCCAGTGAAGCTGGTCATTTTAGATTTCTTGGGTTTGGAAATTGGTGATGATTTATAGATGCTATTTATAGCTTTCATTGAGTGAAATATAGAAAGGCACTATATTTTTCTCTGAAAATCTGCAGGAATTTTGCCTGTGAATGAAAGGACCTGCTCTTTCTATGAGTAAAATGTCAAGCTGAATGCTCCCAAAGACAAGAATTTCTTCAAAACCATCACCTCCTCTTCCTCTCTCCTCCTATGCCTTTATCCCTTCTCACTGTTTTACAGTCACAAGGGACTTCTGTTGGCTTCTTGAAAAACCAGACTTATTTCCGTATCACCACTGTTTTCATTGTGCTATCAGGCTTTAAGCCTCTTTCTTCCAATATTTCGTGAATGGCCTCTCCTCATCTCTTAATTTTATTTTTATTTCTTGAGACAGGGTCCCACTCTGTTGCCCAGGCTGGAGTGCAGTGGTGTGATCTCAGTTCACTGCAACCTCCACCTCCTGGTCTCAGGTGATCCTCCCACCTCAACCTCCCAAGTAGCTGGGACTACAGGTGTGCACCATCAGGCATGGCTAAGTTTTCTTTTCTTTCTTTCTTTCTTTTTTTTTTTTTGTAGAGATGGGGTTTTGTCATGTTGCCCAATGTGGTCTCAAACTCCAGATCCCAAGCCATCCACCCACCTTGGTCTCCCAAAGTTCTTGGATTATAGATGTGAGCCACCACAGCCTGCAGCTTCTCCTTTTTTCTCAGGTCTCAACTTAAGCACTTCCATTCCTGGGATCATTTCCCTCAACATTCTGAGAACATCCCACCTCAGCTCCTTTTTGAGTCACTATCCACTGTTATTATCTTCAGAGTACTATTGTCCATCTGAAATAATTTCAGTTGTGTTTATGTTTTAAAGTTACTTATGCATCTATTACCTGAGTTCCCAGTTAGACTATCAGCACCATGAGAACAAAGAACAGGCCAGAGAAGGCACCCTTGGATTTTTAGCACTCAGGACAGTACCTGCAGTGTTGTTGAATGACCTTGCCTTTTGAGGCTAGATCCAACAGTTAATTCATGGATCAAGTGTATAGGCTGATACTGTTTTAGGAAGTGATAAAACGCTATTTTATACATGTGATGGCATAAGCCAAGGGGGTTGACCACCAGTGACTCCTGCCTCCTTTTCATTCCTTTAATTAATATTCTCCTTGAGTGGGTGTGGGGCTTGGGAGTTATTAATTGCTCTAATAGAATATGGTAAAGGTGATGGGTTATTACTTTTATGATATCACACACATACATATATCATTTGTGTAGAGAGAAATCTATATTTATATCTATCCATCTCTATAATGCATACAAGCATGTCATTATATATTACATATGTAAATTTATTTAATCACACACACACGTGTATACATAAGCAGACCCAATCCCCTGCTGGTCTTGAGGAAGCGTGCTGCTATGCTTGCTGTATTGTGAACTGCCTATAGAGGAAGCCACGTGATGGGGAACTGTCGGCATCCTCTAGGAGCTGAGAACCTCAGTCCTACAATCACAGGAACTAAGTTCTGCCTACAGCCATGTGAGCTTGGAAGGGCTCCTTGAGCCTCAAATGGAAATACAGTCCTGCAACTTTGACAGCAATCCAACAAGACCCTGAGCTGAGGATCCAGTTAATCCAGACCCAGACTCCTGGCCAACAGAAAGGCTGAGATGTTAAGTGTGTGTTGCTTTGAGGCATTCATTGTTTGGTAATTTTTTATGAAGCAACAGATGACCATTACAACTTGTATCTCTTCATTCAGAAGTGTCTTGTTAATTCTAAGGTCAGAATCTGTCATCCCCATCCTACTTTTTATGACATTTATGTGTGTGGATACATAGATAGAGAGAGAGAGAGAGAGAGAGATTTGATCACCAATTGGAAGATTTCCAAAGGTCAGAATAATTTACTAAAACAGATTCAATTGATGGTTCCAGTTCTTATCAGTGTTGTGCCCCTGCCCTTTCATTTCAGCCTGGATTTTTCCCTGCTTGCCAAGTATGTGAAACTGTGCTAATCGATCTGTGATTTTTTGTTGCTCAATAATTTATTATAATTATTGGCTGCTAAATATAGTAATAAAAGAAAAAAGAAAGAATTGTATCTGAAGTTATAAATGAAAATGAGTTGTTTTTTTAATGTTTTCCAATGGAAGAATCTTGTTTTATGAAGGCTTCATGTTTCAGAAAAAAACACAGGGAGCAAATTACATTATGTAGCATGGTTTAAATTCAGGATAGCAGATGAGACATTTCTGTCATGGAACAGATTAATACAAGACCTAATAGAATTTTCTGACCCTAAAAGCCACCAAGAGAAGATTTCATTTATTTCTCTTCTGTATGTAAATTTTACATATTATAAAAATTATTTCAGAAATGTTGTTGCTAACAAAAAGCATAAAATATAGTATGAACTAAGATAAAATGGCGGAATTCCATTTGCATACGATCAATCTAGCCTGACATTGCTTTTTAAAAAAGCCAAAACTAGGTTTCATCTTCAGAATCTGCTGTCCAATCCCAGTGAGCTTGCTCAGTTCTGAATGCAACATCCAGGACTGCTGGTTTCACCTCCAGCATGGGAATCGCTTAAAAGTCACCACTCCCATTCATAAAACAAGAAAGGAGCTCAACAAACTGAAAATCCACGACTTTTATTATGCACGTCAGAGACTTTAGGTTACAGCACCATTACTCCCAAATCTAGAAAGACAGGGAAATATAGATAATCACAATTAATGTCCAATGTGACTACATGGGGCAGAAGCATCTGGAGCCATAAAGCCAGGAAGCAAGAGTAGCCAACACAGTGCCCAAGAAGAACAGAGTGAGCTGACCGACGCTGCTGGCGTTGTGAAGCCCCAAAGCCCCAAAGGTCATCTGACTGTGGTATTGGAGAAAGAAAAGACAAAGGGATGGATGGAACAGAAGAGGGAGTCAGCAATAGACTCTCACAAATAGAATCAACTGATTTTTGATAGAGGAACAAATGCAGGAGAAGAGTCATTTCAGCAAGCGGTGCTGGAACAATTCTATGCATAAAAGAAAGTGGTGTGGGGGCTGGAGAAAAGAATTCAGATGCACACAGTACTTACCATTGTCACAAAAAATAACTTACAGCAGATCTTAGATCTAATGTAAAATAGAGTACCATAAAACTTCTAAAAGATAACATAGGAAAAAGTCTAGACAAACTTGCCTTTGATGATGAGTTTTTAGATAACATTTCAAAAGCATGCTTCATAAAAAAAAGATAAGTTTGACTTTATTAAAATTAAAACTTCTGCTTTCAGAAAGTTAACAGACTTTTTTAAAAGTCAAATACTGGGAAAAAATATTTGCAAAACACATCTGGCAAAGGATTTGTATCCAAAAATACAGAAAGCAACTCTTAAAACTTGACAAGAACCAACCACATTAAAAAATGGTAGAGATTTGGCCGGGCATGGTGGCTCACTTCTGTAATCCCAGCACTTTGGGAGGCCGAGGTCGCATGATCACTGGAGCTCACGAGTTTGGGACCAGCCTGGACAACATGGGGAAACCCTGTTCCATCAAAAATACAAAAATTTGCCGGGTGTGGTGGTTAACACCTGTAGTCCCAGCTACTCAGGAGGCTGAGGTGGGAGGATCACTTGAATCTGGGAGACAGACGTTGTAGTGAGTCAAGGTCATTCCATTACACTTCAACCTAGGTGACAGAGTGAGACCCTGCCTCTAAAAAAGGATATATATTAAACGACAACAACAACAGAAACTCCATGGCAGCTCTACTAGTAGAAAAACTGAAATAATTATTTCATACAATAATATTAAATTGATACTTTAGAAAAAGATATGTATGTGTATATAAATATATACACACACATATATACATACACACACACACGTATATACCTTTGACAGAAAAACCGTATAAATTAACATTATATATTTATTAGATTTTATATTATATCTAAAAATTTAACATTTTATATACACACACACACACACACACACACACACATATATATATAGCTCAAGGTACAAATTTGTTTAGAGTTCAGCTTTCTTAGAAGAATGAAAAGAGAAGTGAATGAACAAAGAAAAGGCAAGAAATCTCAGAGATGTCACGGGGCATTCATTTGGAAAAGTTCACAGGTACACAGAGTTTCTCTTTCACAGGCTGAATATTCAGAATTAAAATGAGTACTTTATCATGTGTATTCCTAGTGGATATGCTTTTCTAGCATTAATTTTTTAAAGATGATTCTAGTTCACTTCATCCTTCAGAAACCAAAACTAGGCATCTCCAAGAGCCAAGTGCTTGTGTGATTAGAAAAGGGGGCTACCTTGGCAGTGTGGGATGCAGAGACATCCCCTTTGCTCTCCGCAGGCGTGCAGGTGAGTCTGGTGCCGTGGGCCTCCTCTCCTCTGGGTGTGGCTCTCTGGAACCTTCCCCCAACACTGTGCGTCTTGTTCTGGAATAAGCTTTCTGTGGAGAGAGCCTTGCCAGCCTCTTGGCTCCCTGGGGGGAGTTGCATGCCTCTCTCTTTCTCCTCGTGATTAATTTATCACAGAGAATGCGGTTTGCTGAAGAATCCAAATTAAAAGTGTCTCGCCTGGTGTCATTAATCACATCCTGAAAGTGCTTCAGTTCCCGGGGCTGGGGCTGTCTCAGAATGCCTGCTGAATTTCAGACGCTACTTTGTCTTAGTCTCCTTGGCAAAATGCGATTTTATGGACTGTGTCTGGTGAAGGGTTTAGTCCCAAGTAGAATTTCTTTAGGAGTAGTCTGAAGGCCTATTCAGACTACCCACTGAGGAGCTGTTGATTTATACATTAATACCAATTCTGGGGCCCTGTCCCAGAAAATCTGAAATCAGAATCTTGGGGAAATTGGGTCCAGAAATCTGTATGATTGTCCAGTGTGATGGTTAATACTGAGTGTCAACTCGATTGGATTGGAGGATGCGAAGTATTGATCCTCAATGTGTCTGTGAGGGTGTTTCCAATAAAGGTTAACGTTAGAGTCAGTCAGCTGGGAAAGGAAAACACACCCTTAATCTGGGTGGCCACCATCCAATCAGCTGCCAGCATGGCTAGAATGTAAAACAGCAAGAAAAATGTGAAAAGGCTAGACTGGCCTGGTCTTCCAGCGGGTGCCGGATGCCTCCTGCTCTCAAACATTGGACTCCAGGTTCTTCAGTTTTGGGACTCGGACTGGTTCTCCTTGCTCCTCAGCTTGCAGACAACCTATTGTGGAACCCTGTGATTGTGTGAGTTAATATTTAATAAATGTGCCTATATATCGCTTGCAT
>NW_012103587.1:4621274-4623692 GCF_000951045.1 Mandrillus leucophaeus
TATATATAACATATATTTATATATAATAGGATATAATTATGTATTATATATATGATAATGAGGAGAGAGGCCATTTCTCTTACTGTCTCCTGTCTCTAAAGAGAAGGAGGAAGTAAAAGCTGAAAAACAACAGACTGATCAGCACCACTAGCCAGGCCTGTAGGGTAAAGATTAACCCCCACCCTAATTGCTTGTGCTATCTATAGATCACAGACAGTGGTTTGGAGAATACTTGCATTGCTTACCCCCACTGCTAACGTATGTGGACATAGTCACATACCCCATGCTTGCTTAATCTGTCATGACCCTTTCACGTGGACCCCTCAGGGTTGTAAGCATTTAAAAGGGCCAGGAACTCTTTCTTCAGGGAGCTCAGTTCTTGAGACGCAAGTCAGCCGACCTCCCAGCCGAATAAAGCCTCTTCCTTCTTTAACCTGGTGTCTGAGGGGTTTTGTCTGCAGCTCATCCTGCTACATTTCTTGGTTTCCTGGTTGAGAAGCGAGGTGGTTGATGGACAGTCGAGGGAGCCCCTTAGGTGGCTTAAGCCTGCCCTGCAGAGCATCCCTGCAGGGGACTCTGGCAAGCTTGAGCGACATGGATCCTAAGAGCACGCCTGGGTAGGCATTTGCCCCGGTGGAATGCCTTGTCAGAGTGGTGCAGGGCAGACCCCGTGAGGATCAACACAGTGGCTGAACACTGAGAAGGGACCAGTGCTTGGAGTCCTGACATCTGGAATATGGTAGGACCGGTCCTGGGAACCACTATAGGAGAGCAATGGCCTTTGGAAGCCTGAGAATTGGCACCTACTGATCCAGTTCCTGACATAATTCTGGTACCAAAGGCCCAAAATAGCAACTTCTGGGTCTTGAAAACCTCGATTATTGGACAATACTGCGTAGGTAGAGAGGGGAAGGACTTCACCATCCCTGTGGGAAGGCTCAATTGCCTAGAACAAAAGCTGTATAACAGCATGACAGGGACAGTCACCTGGTGGGGTCTCAACTGCACTGAAAAGAGTCCATTCTGCAAATTTCCCGAGTTACAGACTGTTTGGGCCCATCCAGAATCTCAACGAGACTGGATGGCTCCTGCTGGGCTATACAGGATATGTGGGCACAGAGCCTGCGCCAAGTTACCTGACCAATGGGCAGGTAGTTGTGTCATTGGCACCGTTAAGTCATGCTTTTCCTACTGCCTGTAAAAAAAAAGGTGAGCTCCTAGGTTTCCCTGTCTATGCCTCCTGAGAAAAGAGAAGCATAGCTATAGGAAATTGGAAAGATGATGAGTGACACCCCAAAACAATCATTCAGTATTATAGGCCTGCCACATGGACACAAAATGGCTCATGGGGATACCAAACCCCCATCTACATGCTCAACTGGGTCATACAGTTACAGGCCATCTTAAAAATAATCACTAATGAAACTGGCAGAGCTTTGACTCTTTTAGCCTGGCAGGAAACCCAAATGAGAAATGCCATCTATCAGAATAGATTGGCCTTAGACTATTTGCTGGCAGCTGAAGAAGGAGTCTGAAAAATTCAACTTGACCAATTGCTGTCTGCAAATAGATGATCAAGGACAAGTAGTCGAAAATATAGTTAGAGACATGACAAAGCTGGCACATGTGCCCGTGCAGGTTTGGCATGGATTTGATCCTGGATCCCTGTTTGGAAAATGATTTCCAGCTCTAGGAGGATTTAAAATTCTTATAATAGGAATAATAATAGTGTTAGGAACCTGCATGTTACTCCTCTTTATGTTATGCATATTTCTCCAGTTACTAAAAGGTTTTGTGACTACCTTAGTTCATCAAAAGACCTCAGCACAAATGTATTACATGAATCACTATCGATCTGTCTCACAGGAAGATCTAGATAGTGAGGATGAGAGTGAGAACTCCCACTAGTGAGTAAGGTTCTCAAAGGGGGGAATGAGGAGAGAGGCCATTTCTCTTACTATCTCCTGTCTCCGAACAGATGGAGGAAGTAAAAGCTGAAAAACAACAGAATGATTGGAGCCACCGGCCAGGTCTGTAGATTAAAGATTAACCCCCATCCTAATCGCTTGTTGCTATCTATAGATCACAGACAATGGTATAGAGAAATACTTGCATTGCTTGCCCCCACCGCTAACGTATGTGGACATAGTCACTTACCCCGTGCTTGCTCAATCTATCATGACCCTGTCACGTGGACCCCTTAGGGTTGTAAGCCTTTAAAAGGGACAGGAACTCTTTCTTCAGGGAGCTCAGTTCTTGAGACGCAAGTCTGCTGATGCTCTTGACCGAATAAAGCCTCTTCCTTCTTTAACCCGTTGTCTGAGGGGTTTTGTCTGTGGCTCGTCCTGCTACAAAAATATATATATTATATCCTATCATATATAATTATATAATATCTAATTACATATAATTATATAA
>NW_012103587.1:4624104-4630807 GCF_000951045.1 Mandrillus leucophaeus
TTATTAAATATTAACTCGCACAATCACAGGTCTCACAATAGGCTGTCTGCAAGCTGAGGAACAAGGAGAACCAGTCTGAGTCCCCAAAACTGAAGAACCTGGAGTCCAATGTTTGAGGGCAGAAAGCCTCCAGCACAGGAGAAAGATGTAGGCTGGGAGGCTAGGATATATATATATACTGTCCCTCTAGAGAACCCGGACTAATACAACCAGCTTGCCAAATTATTCTGCTATGTTTGAAGGTGTGATGGCCGCTGGTAGGCAGCATTTTCATGCCTCCCCTTCCCCAGTCTTGGTGGTTTATAGTCGTCTCTTGCTGAACCTTGAACCCTTAGAGTCCTTAGAGTGACTTAGTCATCTGGTTTGCCTGGGACTGTTGTGTTTTACAGTTGGAAATCCTGCATATGAAGAACCTCTTCAGTCCTCTGCAACCTAGCAGAGTTTGTCACTCTACCTGCAGACTCGCAAGGTGTCCAGAGAGCACTGCCATCTCATAGATCATCATTAAAACAATATTTATTCAGTTCCTCATGAGCCAGGCACATTTCTCAGCACCAGGGCGGGACTTACACACCAGAGATAAGAAAAAAGGAGAGTAAAATTGTGCAGAATGTTGTTGAGCACTGAAGAGAGAACTAGACCATGAACAGGGGATAGAAATGATGGAGAGTGGGAGGGCCGGCCTCGTGGAGAAAGCGCCAATTGCCCAACGATCTGAAAGCGATGAGTGAATGAATCATGCCAGTATAGACAGGGTGGGTGGGGTTTCCAGGGAGATGAAAACACAATGCAAGTGGCAAGAGGCTGTACAGAAAATATTCCAAATAAGTTCTGAGAAAACATGTCTAGTAGATGTTAGTGTACTGTTCACTTAAAGGGTTAAGAGTAGGTTGTTCACTTGAGCATTTTTCCACCTCATGACATTGATACTTGAGGACAAATAAATCTTTGTGCAGGGGCTGACCTGTGCATTGTAGCTTGTTTATCAGCACTCCCAGCCTCTACTCACTTAATGCCTGTTGCAGCTCCACAGTTGTAACAACCAAAATTGTCTCCAGACACTGCTAAATGCCTGGGGTGTGCAAAGTTGTCTCCAGTTGAGAACCAGTGACTTAAACCAATCAAGTGCATGCTTAAGAGTAAAATCAAGTACTCTTTTCAAACCAGACAGAAGTGATCGTAGAGGGATGTCTGGCAAGAAAAGTCCAGTCACACCAAGAGACATAAATGCCGCATGAATGACTCAAAAACAAATAAACCAACAAAACATCTAAAGCAATTCTACCGAAGACATTCTACAGAAGTCTTTATGCTCCGAAGGACACTCACAGAGAGAAGAAGGCTGAGACTGCGTGTATTGTCTCTGGATTATATGTGGCATTTAGTTTATAGAGCAATTAAAATATTAGCTATAATTTCCTGAGAACCTAAAATGTACCAATCCTTCTGTACTTTAAGCTATTTTTGTCTCATTACAAAAATTTTTTGGAGGTGACATTGTTATAGTTCCCATTTAAATGCAAGGAAATTGAGACTCAGAGAAGTTAAGGTGGCTTGTAAAGATTAAATCAACCAATAAATGTGTGGTGCTTGGACAGGTACTTACCATGCAGGAGTTGCTCAGTGAACTTGTGTTAGGAAGCTCTTTTTCTCCTGCAAAGCAGGAACTTAGGGAAAGTGATCCACACTCATGGCCTGTGGCAAGATCAATTTGAGACCCACTGGTCTAGACAGAGCCTGTTCCTCTGCCTATTCCCAAGTGCCACATGCACAACACTGGACACTCAGGGAATGCTAAATACTGGGAATGAGTGGAAAGTCCTTTCATATTGCCTCTTTTAAGGTTCTAAGTGGTGCTCTTCTTCCTCCCTTCTCTTCCCAAGGCAAACAAAAACTGGACTTACCCACTGAGTGCAAAACACACAACAAAGACTGAAGGCACTTCAAACACTGGTGACCCAAGGATCAGGCATAAAAATTTAGATGCATCCTCATGAAGTGAGTTGTTGGTTTTGTTTCTTTGCTTGCCCCCAGGCTAAATAAAAGTCTTGTTGTCTTGCAATAAGAGGAGGGAATTGTGCAGTGTAGACTCTGAGTCTGAGCCCTTCACTCTCTTATTACCATTGTTAGAGAGCTGGGAAGACCGTGGTTTGGCTGATGTCCTTCTCCTTATTCTCTGGGGAGGCCCACCTCTCATTGACAGCCAACAGGTTGCCCATATTTGGTCCAAAAACAGGGATGCCCGCCTGGGTTCTGAGGCTCTGTTAAGCAGCCCCCTCCTCCATCATAGACAAGTTCAAGGTTTCCAGGATACCCTAAAACCCAAAATTCAACAGTGTAGGGATAATGGGATGTGAAGGGAAGAGACCCTTCAGGGATTCAAATAGTGTCATTGCACCTGACCACCAGGCTTCCCACTGAGCCTGCACAGAGGTGGAGCCATAGTGACCTGTGTCTTTGACTTGAATCCATATTAAAATTTGGTGTCTGTTTTTGTGAACTTTTTACTGAACCCTGAAATAGATGCAAAAAGTGCATTTATAATATAATATAGAGAAAAGTGCACATACATGTACAGTCTGATGAATTTTCACAGAGTGATACACTCAGGGCAAGAAATTGAATATTACTAGAATACCAGACTCATTCCTCATGACTATGTCTATTTATGACCCTCCCCCTTGGGGTAACATGGTACTGACTACAACACCATGGCATAGCTCTGTCAGCTTTAGAGGTTACTTTGTTCTATTCTGTGTCTGACTTCCTGTATTAGTCCGTTCTCATGCTGCTAATAAAGACATACCCAAGACTGGGAAATTTAGAAAGGAAAGAGGTTTAATTGACTCACAGTTCAGCATGGCTGGGAGGCCTCAGGGAACTTATAATCATAGTGCAAGGGGAAGAAAACATGTCCTTCTTCACATGGTGGCAGCAAGAAGTGCAGAGTGAAGCCAGGGAAAAGCCCCTCATAAAATCATCAGATCTCGGGAGAACTCACTCACTATCAGAAGAACAGCATAAGGGTAACTGCCCCCATGATTCAATTACCTCCCACCGGGTTCTTTCTACCACACGTTGGGGAACTGCAATTCAAGACGAGATTTTGGTGGGGACACAGCCAAAACTTATCACTTCCCTCTTTCAACATGATACCTTTGTTAGGGGTATCACCTGTGCTATTGTGCATAGTTGCAGGTTTGGTCATTCTTATTCCTAAACAGTATGCTATTATATGACTGTATTGTATTATATTTGTTTGTTCTGTTGTTTACAAGCATCTGGAGTCATTTCCAGTTTGGGCAAACAGGCTTGTGGGTGTCTTTGGTGAACACCTGCATGCATTTCTCTTGGGTATAGTTTTGGGGTTTGTTTTTTTGTTTTGTTTGTTTCAGAGTTAGGAGTTTGAACTGCTGAGTCAGAGGGCATATTACTTTCTTATTGCTAGTATAACAAATTACTACATACTTTGTAACTTAAAGTAATACAAATGTATTACCTTACAGTTCTGGAGGCCAGAACTTTAGCTTTACAGGGTGAAAAACAAAGTGTAGCCAGGGCTGCTTCCTTCTGGCACTAAGGGACTGTGTTTCCTTGTCATTTCCAGCTTCTAGAGGTGTCCACATTCCTTGGCTCCTGGCCCCTTCCTCCAACATCAAAGTGCATCATTCTCATCTCTTTCGTCATCACCTCCCCTTATTCTGACTTAGGTCCTTCTGCCTCCCTTTTACAAGGACGCTTGTGATGACAGTGAGCTCAATAAGATAACCTAGGATCATCTGCCATCTCAAGGTCCTTAGCTAGTCACCTTTGCAGAGACCTTGTACCCTGGAAGATCACGCACTCCCAGGCTTCGGGTACAATGAGAACATCATTGGAGGACCAGTATGCTATCTGCCACATGGGGTAAATCTCAGTTCAACTTTAGTAGACATTTTGATAAATGTACCAATTAACCTCCCAATGACAATATTTGTGATTTCTCTCAGATATTTGTCAGCACTCAATGTTTTCTGCTTTTTTAGTTTCTTTTCAGCCATTCTAATGGATATGTGTCTGTTTGATTTTTGTACTATTGAGTGGTGAGTGATGAAATAATGCTGCATTTTATTAAAAAATAACTTGATGTTGAGACCTGCTGGAATGGATTAATAATAATAATAACAAGAAAACATAGAAAAGTTATTTTTCAAAAAATCCAAAAGTGGGTCAGTGCTGCGGTAGCTGATGAATGACTCTCCTGCGTAGATGTGGGCTCCTTGGTACATGCGAAGGTCTGTCTGCGCTGCGCTCTTTCCTAATGATGTTCCTATTTGAGCATCACTCTTTGGGAGGAATTTATCCTTGGAATTCTAGATGCAACCAGCCACAAGGAAGGAGGGTCTGATTTCTGGAGTGACCCTCTTTCCTGGAAAATGTACCCAGCCAAAGTGTCAGAATTCCATATGTTCCAAGTTGCTATGGCAGCCAATTTTTCTTCCTGAGATTCATCTGTCTCTTGCCTTGGAGTTTCCTGGGCAGGGAGGAGTGACTGTTCTCTAGGAAAGCATAAGAAGCAGAAATGTTTGCTGTGAAGATGGAAAAAAAGAGCAGTTGTGCTTGAGCTTTTAGCTCTAAGTAAAGTGCTGGGGTATGTGTTGTGGGGTGGGTGTTAAAGGTGGGGATGGAGAACAAGAGTCAGTGAAGTTTCAGGAGAGAAAACCAAGATGCCTCAGGAAGGCAAGCCCCTGGGTGGCTACTGGGATCGACTTTCATTTGGAATCTAGAAAGAGTAAAGAGGCAGGTGCATAACTGAGACTTCAGCAGCAGATAGCTGGAAGGCATATTTAGCATCATGTGGACAATAACCCTGCCAAGAAGAATCACCTAGAAATCACCCTGGGCTGTCCCCTGCCTCTACTCAAATGCAGCAGCCTCCCTCAGGTGACGCCGCCCGGAAGCACACGTGGACGATCTGTGCTGCTTTTGGGTGGCAGCTGCTACCCCAGGTGCCCAGCTGTGTCATCCAATCATCTCCTGTCTCCTTGTGAGGCTTCACTTCTGGGATACTTGCGCCCGACTCCGCAAGGCCATCAGTAGAAGTGTCAGTGGCCAGCACAGCAGGTGGATTTAGAATCAACTCTCAGCTCTTGGCCCACCATGCCAGTTGTTAAATACTTTGAAAATCATCCCTAGGCAGAAACATTCTGCCTTTGCAAGCGCCAAAGAGCTTTGCGATCTCCCAAGAGATTTCACCCATGTCATTGCTCTCTGTGTGGATTTGAAAAATACAGCACAGAAGGGCAGCTTGTAGGGAGGCTTTGCCACCTGCCTTCAGTGGACTCTGTCTGCGAGTACACAAAGAATGATGCCATTATATTTTGGTAGTAAAAGGAACAAAATAATAATTAAAATAAACGCAGAGGTGCCCAGAGCCTCACGGGACATTTCTCACTGGTACACAGGCCTCTGGGAAGCAGGAGGGAATTGATCACCTTCGCAGCCCAAACCATGCCAACTCTCTGTAGTTTTGATTTATGCCCCTGAAAGTCCAGCCTGTCACTGGGGTATGACTTCCATGTAATTAAGGCACAGCAAGCCGTGGGCACTCCACAGCCCTGCCATCACCCTGATGGTTCTCCAGACACATCCACAGCACTGGGGCAGGTCCTCAGGCTGCCCATGGAATTCCCGCAGTCATCAGGAGGCCTCTGTCATAACCCAGGGGCCATAGTTTTAGAATCAGGTGCTAAGTGCCACGTGTACAGACTCTGAGCTCTGGCGTGTCACTTCTTTATGGCAGAAGGACCTGCCCTTCCTGGATCTTCCTCACAGGAGGGAGGTCTGCATACTTTATACCCAAGCGTCAACCGTCCACATTATCCCACAACGCTGTTTGTGTTTCTTTCAAGTGTGTGGTCACCATCATCTTCCTTACCTGTATGCTCAGCATGTGCCTGCTTTCTCTGACTGTCATAGCCCCTGAACTGACAAGGCAGGCATGGCTTCCCCAGCTCTGCCTTGCAGCACCCAGAGACTCCCCTAGGGCTCACATCACACCAACACGTCCTAGATACGTTAAGTGAGTTTTATGTCACACCGGAGACCCTGAAGCAGAAAGGGATCTTCTTCCCAGTCAATATTTGTAAATAGAAAATGCATGACCTTGGAAAAATGATGGGGCTACAAGGTGCTTTTTAAAGGAAAAGCACTGACCAAAATCCTTAGCCCAACTCCCCAAAGGGAAAGGTAGAGATTTGTATCTTTCTCCTTGGGGACCGGCTCAACGGTGCATACACTCTTGCTATCTCATTTCATATGTATACGTGTGTGTATGTGCATGTGTGTGTACACATACATATATACATAACACATATGCATGCACATACAAACAAATATAAAAATATTTGTATTACCTACTTGTATGTACATATATCCGTGTGGCCTCATATGTACGTGTGTATGGTGTGTGTGTGTATATATACATTTTTATATATGATGCTATTATATTTTGAGAGAAGGAACAAAATAAAAATGAAAGTAAACTCAGAGGTGTGTGTGTATATAGGTACATACGCATGTACATACATACACACATACATACATACATACGTGTGTGTGTATTTTTCCATCCAACAGAATTATGGCAACAGCAAGTAAGAAGATAATGATCCTGAGAATCAGCATCCAAGACCAGTGGTCAGTCCAGCAGGAAAGAGATAAA
>NW_012103587.1:4634957-4636772 GCF_000951045.1 Mandrillus leucophaeus
AGCCATGGTCACACCACTGCACTCCAGCCTGGGCGACACGGAATGAGACCCAGTTCCCAAACAAAATAATAAATATCCTGTGAAGAGTCACAGGAGTGAATTTGAAAATTAAATCGTTTTCCAATCCACAGATGACTCTTTTGGACTGAATTTTAATGCCTGATACATGGTGATCTTCTAACTCCACCACTGCTTCAACATTCATCAGAATAAAAGGTTTCTTGATTTCTACAACAGGGAGAATCTTTCCCTTCTCTCCATGTATTTATTTACCGTTTATCTCTCTATAATGGACTGAATGTTTCTGTTGCCCCCAAATTCGTATTTTGAAGGCCTCATGCCCAGTGCAATGGTATTTGGAGTTGGGGCCTTTAAAAGGCCGTCAGATTTAGAGGAGGTCCTGAGGACAGAGCCCTCGTGAGGGGATCCATGTCCTTATAAGAAGAAACACCAGAAAGATTGCTCATTCTCTCTGCCTTGTGAGGACACAGTGAGAAGCTGGCCTTCTGCGGGACAGGAAGTGAGGCTTCCCCTGAAAGGGATCAGCTGCCCCCTTAATCTAGAACTTTCCATCTCCAGAACCATGAGAAATAAGGGTTTGTTGTTAAACTACTCAGTCTATAGCAGTCCAGGCTGACTAAGACATCATCAGTCGATCCATTGATACCAGGATGGGCTCATGCATTCTTACTGTATTCAGCAGGTTCTGTTCCTTGATTATCATTATTTTATGCTTAACTGGTTCTGCATTTGCCCAGTGGCAGTGTCTTCAAGCTGGCTTTCGGGTCCTATTGACGAATCTCCATCATTTTTTAGTCTTTCCCTATTTTTTGGTTCCCCCAAAAGTTTTCAGGCTCATCTTGTTCTTTTCCTGTGTCAGCCCTACTCAGCCATTCCTAGGTGAATGCACTTTTTAATGTGTAAAACCAGGGCTTGGGTAGCTATTGGGTTATGACCCCTTAGTACTTGCTTGCAATTGTTTTGTAAATACCACAGCTGAGGTATAAACTATAGATAAGGCGGAACACATCTCATATCTCACAGTATTAAGCCTGATGGGCTTTGTATGGCTGGCAAGCTGTCTGCATTTCTCCAGTTTAGAAGCCACTTAGAATTTTGGGGGTTGAACTTCCCTGGAAAGTGGAGAGAGTTCATTTGGAGTAGTCTTCCGTGAAGACATGCAACTTGCAGAAGGAACCCTCATTCCTATGGCAACAGCCTGATCTAGACAGTCTCTGCTTCTCATCCCTCTTCTTACCCCTGCCACCTTTCCTTTGAGTGGCATGTGTCTTGCATGGGGCTGTTTAAGGGGTCTGTATAATGCACAACTCCGGACGTGTCCCTCCCTTGCTTTTGGGAAAGCTGTCTGATTTAAAATACTCACTCTGTCAAACCCTGACAAAATGGAGCCAGGGAAAACCATGAGAGGAGCCCCTCATGCATATTTGCCTGATAATCAGAACCATCTCAGGAGACCGCCAGAAACCACAGCCCTGCACCAAGGCCACTGCATCCTTGAAAACAACACACTCCTGCAGGGACATCTGCCCAGCAGCCTCGGGCTGTTGCCACCCCTGTGATTAATTCTTGTAGCCAAGGATGATTATTTTTAAACAACTTATGTAATCTTCCTCATTTTACTTTTAAAAACCCTTGTCACCCTTTGCCTTCCTGAATGCACCCATGGTTACCATGCCAGGCATGTTTTGCATTGCAAGGCCCTGCTATTCCTGATTAAACTCAAAATCTTCAGCACCGCTCCTTGGTTGTTTTTGTTTCTGTTTTTGTTTTTTTCTTTTATTTATTTATTTATTT
>NW_012103587.1:4637407-4639279 GCF_000951045.1 Mandrillus leucophaeus
GAAGGTATGAAACTAAATAATCCAGTCTCAATCTCCTGGTAACACTCCATGACAGCCACCAGAAAGGATTTCTTGAGGTGACTTTTTATCCCCACAGGGCTTTTGGAAACCTGCATACACTTGCTAAGCATCCTCCAAATCTCAACTGCAAATACATGGAGAGGATGTGAGATTCGTGTGTCAATTAGAATGATTTCAATTGCAGTTAGTAGAATATTATGTAAAAGTGGGCTGAGATTATAGGAGTTTATCGTATTGCATAACAAACATTTCAAAAGTGGTTGTCTCCAGGTTCTTTCTAATTCAGTGACACACCAGCATTACTCCAATGTTTCTGTTTCCCTTCCATTATGCCCAGTGCATTGGCTGTCAGAGTCCAGCTTGTTTCCTCATGGTCACAATATAGCTGCAGCTCTTCCAGACACCACAAACTCAACCATTTATATCCAAAGGCAAGACAAGGCATCTTTCTCCTCATTTATGTCTTTTTACCAAAGAATAAAACCTTTCCACAAATCCTATCACCAGTCTTCTCATTAGATCCCACTGGTACACAGTGGGTCCTAGTTTGAGAGACTCTGGGGAGTGCATATTTGACATGATTAGGTTGCATAGATGGGAGCAGGTCCTGTGGTTAGGGAAGAGGTGTGAGAGAATGAGTGATGGGTAAGCAGCCATAGGTCAGCCCTTCTCTTTGCAGGTGGCATCTGTTGGATTCTCTGCATTGCATGGCTCCCTGCCCTCAGAAATCACTGTCTGGGTACATCACAGTAATATCTGTGGATTTGGCATGGGGCACATATTTTCTTAAACTATTTGATCAAGGGTTGATGTTTTCAAATTGACATACCAACACAGATGGTGGTTATCACCTTTGTTTTGTGAGAATAACTTCTGCATTATTTTTAGAATGTACAAGAGAGACTGCTTAAGAAAAAGTAATTATGGGCCAGGCATGGTGGCTCATACCTGTAATCCCAGCACTTAGGGAAACGGGCAGATTGCCTGAGCTCGGGAGTTCGAGACCAGTGTGGGCAACACGGTGAAACCCTGTCTCTACTAAAATGCAAAAAATTACCTGAGCGTGGCAGTGTGTGCCTGTACTCTCAGCAATTTAGGAGGTTGAGGCAGGAGAACCGCTTAAAGCTGGGAGGCAGAGGTTGCAGTGAGCCAAGATCACGCCACTGCACTCCAGCCTGGGTGACAGAGTGAAACTCCATCTCAAAAAAAAAAGAAAAAAGAAAAAGTAATCATATAATCAGGATTACATAATTAGGAGAAGTTCTCACATTCCAATGCCTCTTTCTCCTTGATTCTATTCCTTCCCTTTTCCTATTTGACCTTGATTATGGTGTTAGAGGTGCAGGAAGCTTTGCCTTGGCGTGGCAGTGTGTGCCTATCTAATATGACTGTAAAAATCCATTCCATAATATAAATACATAGCGTTTCTTTTTATCCTTTGTGTTGAATTATGCTATCAAATGAGATGTTAAATGCAGGCTCAGGGGGTGTGTTTGACAGCTAACAAAGTGAATATATGAATATATTTCTAACACAACATCGCACGGAGCTGTAATCTCTGAATTGTGACAACTTTGGGTGGAACCGTTTTACTAGAATATAATGTACAAAAGGCCTGAAATATTGTGATAAGAATTTTAAAAGCTGATGCATGCAAAGACCCAATGCACTGGGTGAGAAAGGCAGAGAAGGTCTTAATGTAAAATATTTCAGTGAACGCTCATTGTGAGGAAGTGTGAGGACTGAAGGTGAGAATCACGTGATTATGAGAGGAAAAGAAGACACTGGAAAAAAAGCAAACTTGGAAGTGTCCGTACAGCTAATGCCAAGCCACAGGAAACAGAATTAGCT
>NW_012103587.1:4644709-4645691 GCF_000951045.1 Mandrillus leucophaeus
TTCAGTCTGTGGCTAGGAATCGATGGTAGCTTGGAGAAGTAAAGGGGCCCAGGATAGAAATGGGAGTATCACTGCTGGGCAGCACTGATCAACAGCATAGGTTGAGCTGTGTGGTAGACTTTATTACAGTTCCAGACTGTTTGCTCCCTCTCTCTGTAAGAGGAGTCTGTGTCCCTTCCAGTGTCCCGTGACGCTGTGTGTGCCAGTGAGAGAAGCATCCATGTCTGGACTTCTTACTGTGCCTGGCACAGAGTAAGGACTCTCTAAATGCTAACTATTATAGTCATATTTTTTAAATGTAACTTCAAAAGGGAGGCCAAAAGAGACATGCATTTAAAAAATGAGAGAACACTTTTTTGTGTGTGCATGGAGATGAAGAATATCTGTACATGATTAATCTGCAAACACAAGGTCTCCATCCTGTCACACCTCACGCAACATGCCAGAGAACAAACTAGAGTTGAGGGTGGGGAGGAACATGATGGCAAATGTGAGTGGACCAATCCAACAGCTCCAATAGAGGACAGAAAGCAGCTTGCAGGAGTTACTATTTGATTTAACCGTAAATAACAGGAGAAGAAGATGTAGGGTGAAGGATTACTTTGTTGTTAAAATAACTTGTCAAAGAAAAAAACCAAGCAAATATGCAAGGAAATTGATTTTATATGGGGAAGTGCACTAGAGACAGCATCCCACGTCCAAAGATCAGAGTCCTTAGCAGGTTGGTCTTGCCTTAACCTTTTGTAGGGAAGAGGAGATAAGCTACAAAGAGAGTGACTAACAGCTGAGAATATTTTCTAATCATGGCAAGTCTCAATCATTTAGCTGAAGAGGCAATGTTTACCTCGGTGTCTACCTAGTTTTAGAGTTTCAGGGAGACAATTCTGGTCTCAGCCAATCACTCAGGAAATGAGAGAGACGTTGGATGGTTTGTGTTTGGCCCTGTCACAGTTAAGTAAAAGAGTCACCTGTGGCCGGGCGC
>NW_012103587.1:4645741-4647335 GCF_000951045.1 Mandrillus leucophaeus
TTTTAGCTGTTATGCTCTTATCCTCACTTCCTGGTTTCAGTCTTGGTTATTTTGAACAATGTGATAGGCATGGAATGCAATCTCATTTAAATTTGTGTTTATCTGACTGCTGGTGAGGTTGGACTTTGTCTTACACGTTTACTGGCCATTTGTTTTTTCTGTGAATAACACATCAAATAGCCAGCCATTCCCCATTCTTCACGTGACTGTGACCCACCGAATATAGGAGAGCCTTGACCTGTGGGACGTGCTGGACAGGTGGGGCCCGCAGGAGACTCTGAGAGAGATATGAGGTGCATCTGCAGAAGGGAACCCAGAACACTGAGATCTTCGGCCCATATCCTGTGTGTTAGTCATGGAACGAGCGATGGTAAATATTTCTCCAATTCCCACGTACACGTCTCTGTATAATGTGATGACGTTGATTGAAATGAGTGATGATGAAGAAGCTAAACTACATTCTTTTAATTTACCTAGGCCAAAGGTCATTTACCCCTGCAGAATTTTCTAAACTTTTAGTTTAATGATATCTGTATGACTTTTTATTTTAACTCGACCTAATCTGCTTCATTTTTTATTCATTATGTCAACATGTGAATCCCAATCTGCTCATTGGCAAAGTTGAATTTCTGGGAAGTCTGACTGGTGCAGTTCAGCCAAGAGAAAGTTATGGGGAGGGAAGTGATGGGATTTCCAGGGAGCGGGGGCGTAACAGCTCAAGGGTCTGCTCAGCGTCCGGAGTTCCCTCCTGCCCATACATAGAATAGGATGTAGAAGTGGCTGAGATTGTAGGAGCTTATCATATTGCATAGCAAGCATTTCAGAGGTGGTTGGCTCCAGGTCTTGTTTTGTTTTATTTTAATTCAATGACACACCAGTGTTATTCCAATGTTTCTATCTTTATCCAGTGTTTCTGTCCAATACTGTACAGGAGCTGACATCTGAAATGACACTTCTCCTCTTTATGGGAGAAGGACACAGCAGGGACAAGATGGCCATTACAGGGGTTTCTGCCAAGGTAGCCACCACCTTTTCTGTTGGGGTCATCCGACCCCACTTCACTCTGTTTCTTTTGGAACCAGTAACTGCTACTGAGGCTTCTCTGGGCCTGTGAATAATTTGGAAAAACATAAATATTTAGAGTAGAATGGATAGATTGTCTCCATTTAGATGAAATTAACAGCTAAGCATGAGAAAAAAATATATAGCATTTCCCCACAGCTCCATTCTTACCCATAATTCAAAACAAAAACCAATCAGAACTCTGACATGAGCCTCAGTCAAATAAATTCTGATTTTCCCTTTATAATATCTATTTTATATTGAAGATTGAAAAATTAAATTTATACTTTCCCCCCTTTTTCCTGTTTCCTTTCTTCTACCTTTTCTCTCCTTTTCTTCTGTCTCCTCCTTCATATCATTCCATGCCCCCCTTCCTTCCTTCCTTCCTTCCTTCCTTCCTTCCTTCCTTCCTTCCTTCCTTCCTTCCTTCCTTCCTTCCTCCCTCCCTCCCTCCCCAGGTGATTATGGGGGCCCTCTCCACTAATGGCAGAAATATGTGCTTAGCAAGCTTATTAGCAGCCTATTACATGTG
>NW_012103587.1:4651825-4654546 GCF_000951045.1 Mandrillus leucophaeus
CGGCTCTACTAAAAATACAAAAAAATAAAAATTAAAAATTAGCCAGGAATGGTGGCGGGCACCTATAGTCCCAGCTACTTAGGAGGCTGAGGCAGAAGAATGGCATGAACCCGGGAGGCGGAGCTTGCAGTGAGCTGAGATCACACCACTGCACTCCAGCTTGGGTGACAGAGCAAGACTGTGTCTCAAAAAAAAAAAAAAAAAAGTCACCTGTGAGTCTTATGGAAGCCATGAGAAAACATAGAGATTATTATAGGCCTTTTTTTTCTTTTTTCTTTTTTCTTTTTCTTTTTTTTCTATCAGTAAGCAAAAGGATAAGGACGGAAGAATTCAGTAAACAAAGGTTTTTTTCAGGAAGAGGAAGCTCAGGTCACATTCATCATGGCTGAACTCCAGGTCGTCACCTGTGGTGCAGAGAAGGTGGCTGGCTCAGATGTCCAGGCCTGTGAGTGGGAACAATGAGGGGACTTTCTCTGAAGCTCGCATTGCACTTATCTGCAGGGGGGAAGGGGTTGCGGAATGACCTCTCTCCTTGTGAACTCCAGCGGAGCAGTTTTTTTGTGTGTGTTCATTTTTTATTTTTCTTGTTATTGTTTTGTTTTCTAATTTTATAAATCGGAAATGGTATATGACCGAGTTTACTCTTCTCTCCTTGGAGACTGAATAGTTTTTCAAATCTTGACTGGTCATCTTCTCTTTCTCACGGACGAATCGTCCCTTCCTGTCTTTGAAAGTGCAGTGCTGTGCTGAGTGTATAGACATGACTGTGAGTCCCCGGACATCTTCTGTTTCTCGTGGAGGAATTTTCCCTTCCTGTGTTTAAAAGTGCCGCTCTGTGTTAAGCAGACAAACATGACTGTGAGTCCATGGCCGTCTTCCCTTTCTCGTGGAGGAATTGTCTCTCCTGTCTTTAGTACTGCAGTGCTATGTCGAGCAGACAGACATGACTGTGAGTCCCTGTGCTTGTGCCCTGGCCCAGTCATTGCCTAGGCAGCTCCCTCCCCACAGGCCCCTGGCCTCTCCACTTTACATCCTGAACCTGTAAAATGGGGAGGAGGACAGTAGGGCCTAACTCACAGAGCTCGTGAGAGGACTGATACAGTTTATCTGTATCACTCAGAACACTGGCTGGCATATGATAGGTCCTTATCAATGTGAATTACCATTATAATTTATAAGCATCTTTTTTAAGTATTTGTTGTAATAATTTTTTATGTGGATGAAAAGAGTGATAAAAATTTTCAACATCATGGTGTGAATTGACCCTGGAGCAGCCTCAGGTGGAGCCTGGAACTTTGGGTTATTGAAGAGCCTGCTAACACTAGTTCCAATAACTGAGATACAGAATCAGTCTAGGTGTCCAATAGTAGATGAATGAATGAATTATCCATGTATATGCATGAATTGAAAGCATATATACACATTTTCTTTAAAATTTGTATATACACAATGGAATACTATTCAGCCATGAAAAGAATGAAGTCCTGTCATGTACGGCATCATAGGTGGAACCTGAGGACACTGGGTTCAGTAAAATGAGCCAGGAACACAAAGTTAAATGCCTCATTGTCTCACTCGTTTGTGGAAGCTTAAAAATGTTGATATCATAGAAGTAAAAGGTAGAACAGAAGATCCTAGAGGCTGGGAAGGATTGGAGAAAAGGAGAGATAGGGAGATATTTGTTAAAGAATACAAAATTACAGCTAGACAGGAGGAATAATTTCTAGTGTTCTATACCACTGTAGGATGACTACAGTTAACAATAATATACAGTTTTAAACAGCTAGAGGGAGGATATTGACAAGGAAATAATAAGTATTTGAGATGATGGAGATGCTAATCGCCCTGATCTGACCACTATAAAACATATGTATTAAAATACCCCTGACTGATGAGGACGCTGTGACAGCGAGGGTCCCTGCCCACCATGCTGAGTGGCTGAGCATTCCTGCTTCTCCTGAGGCCTGATGTCAGTTATCTCATGAAACAGATAGATTTCCTACCTCAGCATTTATTGGAGTCTTAAAAATTTACTTTATTTATGTTTCATGGACACGTAATAATTGTACACCTTCTAAAATGCAGCCTCACTTCCTTTGAGGGTTTCTGACAGGTTAGATTCCGTTGAAATATTCAAGCGTTTCTTCTACTCTTCTATTGTATCTGTATGGGAGGAGACATAGCCTCATTCTATTAATGTTGGGTTTGTCCATATGTCTATGTTTGATCATCTGATGGGCGAAGAATACTTCTTTGAGTTTAGCCATATTACTTGCATTGGCTCATTAAATTTATCAAGCATGGTGGATAGAGGGATGAACTATTGTTGTCTGATTGGCTTTTTCTTTTGCTATTCCGGGTCGTGTGCTTGTTACAGAGTAAGGAGATAGACAACACAGAGCTGCCCCGCAGGTGCGTAGACCTGCAGCCTAAACAGCTGCCCTGACTGGTGTGAATGCCAGCGAGTCTAACAGCAGGTGCTTAGTATGGATGCCCTCCATGCTGGGGTGATTTGTTATTCAGTGGTAGCTGACTGATGCCTCATCCATGGTGATCTCTACCTCCTCTTACATCATCTTACCCTTCACTATGTGTACAGCATAGTTTAGAAAGAGTTTATGTATCATCTCAAAATATTCTCTAGCTTCATTTGGTGTATTATTTAAGACTGCAAGTGACAAAAGCCCAAGTAAAACTTTCTTAATACACAGGGAAAATGTA
>NW_012103587.1:4654596-4667334 GCF_000951045.1 Mandrillus leucophaeus
CCCTGGCCTCTCCACTTTACATCCTGAACCTGTAAAATGGGGAGGAGGACAGTAGGGCCTAACTCACAGAGCTCGTGAGAGGACTGATACAGTTTATCTGTATCACTCAGAACACTGGCTGGCATATGATAGGTCCTTATCAATGTGAATTACCATTATAATTTATAAGCATCTTTTTTAAGTATTTGTTGTAATAATTTTTTATGTGGATGAAAAGAGTGATAAAAATTTTCAACATCATGGTGTGAATTGACCCTGGAGCAGCCTCAGGTGGAGCCTGGAACTTTGGGTTATTGAAGAGCCTGCTAACACTAGTTCCAATAACTGAGATACAGAATCAGTCTAGGTGTCCAATAGTAGATGAATGAATGAATTATCCATGTATATGCATGAATTGAAAGCATATATACACATTTTCTTTAAAATTTGTATATACACAATGGAATACTATTCAGCCATGAAAAGAATGAAGTCCTGTCATGTACGGCATCATAGGTGGAACCTGAGGACACTGGGTTCAGTAAAATGAGCCAGGAACACAAAGTTAAATGCCTCATTGTCTCACTCGTTTGTGGAAGCTTAAAAATGTTGATATCATAGAAGTAAAAGGTAGAACAGAAGATCCTAGAGGCTGGGAAGGATTGGAGAAAAGGAGAGATAGGGAGATATTTGTTAAAGAATACAAAATTACAGCTAGACAGGAGGAATAATTTCTAGTGTTCTATACCACTGTAGGATGACTACAGTTAACAATAATATACAGTTTTAAACAGCTAGAGGGAGGATATTGACAAGGAAATAATAAGTATTTGAGATGATGGAGATGCTAATCGCCCTGATCTGACCACTATAAAACATATGTATTAAAATACCCCTGACTGATGAGGACGCTGTGACAGCGAGGGTCCCTGCCCACCATGCTGAGTGGCTGAGCATTCCTGCTTCTCCTGAGGCCTGATGTCAGTTATCTCATGAAACAGATAGATTTCCTACCTCAGCATTTATTGGAGTCTTAAAAATTTACTTTATTTATGTTTCATGGACACGTAATAATTGTACACCTTCTAAAATGCAGCCTCACTTCCTTTGAGGGTTTCTGACAGGTTAGATTCCGTTGAAATATTCAAGCGTTTCTTCTACTCTTCTATTGTATCTGTATGGGAGGAGACATAGCCTCATTCTATTAATGTTGGGTTTGTCCATATGTCTATGTTTGATCATCTGATGGGCGAAGAATACTTCTTAGAGTTTAGCCATATTACTTGCATTGGCTCATTAAATTTATCAAGCATGGTGGATAGAGGGATGAACTATTGTTGTCTGATTGGCTTTTTCTTTTGCTATTCCGGGTCGTGTGCTTGTTACAGAGTAAGGAGATAGACAACACAGAGCTGCCCCGCAGGTGCGTAGACCTGCAGCCTAAACAGCTGCCCTGACTGGTGTGAATGCCAGCGAGTCTAACAGCAGGTGCTTAGTATGGATGCCCTCCATGCTGGGGTGATTTGTTATTCAGTGGTAGCTGACTGATGCCTCATCCATGGTGATCTCTACCTCCTCTTACATCATCTTACCCTTCACTATGTGTACAGCATAGTTTAGAAAGAGTTTATGTATCATCTCAAAATATTCTCTAGCTTCATTTGGTGTATTATTTAAGACTGCAAGTGACAAAAGCCCAAGTAAAACTTTCTTAATACACAGGGAAAATGTATTAGCTCACATGACAAGAAGTTCACATGGTTCTAGAGGTTGAAATAGCATTATTATGATGTCTCCATGCCCAGATCTGGGTTTATGATGTTTCCTTGCTGCAGCGAGTTAGGTCCCTAGAAGCTCCAGGATGCCAATCAACTTGTTCCATATACTCAGCAAAAACAGCTCTTCTTGTAAAATGTAACTATGAAAGTATAAGCTTTAGTTTCACTGACCCAGTTGAGTTCTTTGTCTCTCTTTTCACTGAGATTACAGAACGGGATGCACTGACAAGCTCGTTCTGGGTTTCAAGTCTATGCCTGGAGCTGGCAGTGCTATCACCCCCATTTCAGAGAATGTCCGCCCCCATGGACAGAGAATGAAGATGAGGTTATTTGCCGCAGGAAAATCAGTGCACTTTTATTAGAAGAAGAGAAAGAAGATACCAGGTTGGCTAAAACGAGAGATGTTCATCGACTTAAATCATCACCTAAATCAGAAGTGCTAGGTTCGATTTGATAAATGACTATGTTTAATCAGGAACCTTAAATTCCCAAACAGATATGAAATCATGTATTACCTTGTTGATGATTCATTCAGTTCTTTTTAATGAGTATCCCTGTGCACCACACCCTCTACTGAGTTATAGTGTGTATTGCTGAGCAAATTCAGGTATTGTTCTTGTGTTCAAGACATTATAATTCTGGCAGTATATATTGTTTTTAAAGACATAAATAATTAATTACAATTATGATAAGAAGACATCCTTCTAGCCAGAATGGAGTAATATGGACAGAATTTACCCTTCAAAAGAAACAAAACTGAAGCACACAGAAACAAAATATATAAAAAACAGTAATTTCCAAGACACTGGACATCAGTTAATATATATAGTAATCCCTAAGGAAAGGGAAACAAGACAGGTAAATCCTACGATGGTCCCAGATTCTTGCCTTTAGGGAGTTTCAAGATCCCAGTTTATAGAGGGGAAAGCCAGTGGATGCCCTGAATTGAAGAGATACAGATGGAGTCCAGGGAGACAAAAAGGACTACAGTTCGCAGAGTATGGGAGAGAAGAAGTACAGGGAGAAATCTCCAGAGATATGTAACAGGACCCCCTGATTATTCAGCAGTGAGGACCAATGCAAAGATATGAGAAAACCACCCAGGACTACAGAAATAACTACCGGAAAGGACTAGTGAGTACAGGGGTGACACTCACACATGGCTGAGAATAGTCTCTATTCCCACTAGATACCCTGGAAAACCTAAGGAGTCATGGAGACTGAATAGTGATACAGAAATGTCTTGTCCCAGCACTGGGGAATAATTAGTTCTAGACTGAGCATCACACCATTGCTGCCTAATAAATATAAAAACCAGACATAAAATGATAAAACTATTTCAAAGTAACAACTTTTTCACACAACAATCTCCAGGAACATTTGTAGAAATACAAAACAATTATCACCCAGCAAGATAAAATACACATTTGGCATTCATTGAAAAATTACCAGGCATGCAAAGTAGCAAGAAATTATAACCTGACAAGCTGAGAAAACATGGCCAATCAACTGAAAGCCAAAATGGACACAGAACTTTAGAATTGGCAGACAATGATTATATTGTTACTTATTACTATTACTTATTACTATTAAAATAGTTATAAGTGTATTCCAAACATTTGCAAGCTAATAAAGTCATAGAAGATATTTTAAAAGTCTCCATTCAAATGTCTGAAAATGAAAATTACAATGGGATGAAAATTTACTTGTTGAGGTTAATGGCAGCTTAGATATTGCAGAATTAAAGATTAGTAAACCTGAACACACAGCAATGGAAATCATACAAAATAAAATTATATATAAATATTTATATACAGACACATACATAGTATTTGTGTATATGTATATACACACATACATGCATATGATTATATGATTGTGTATACGTATGATATATATGAATAACACTTAAATGAGTTGTATAAAAACTTCAGCAATGCAATTAGAATGAAAGGGAGTGTGGGTAATTGAAGGAATAATCGCCAAAATTTTCCCAAACCTAATAAGAACTATAAACTCACAGATCCAAGAAGCTCGATGAGCTTCAAGCACAAGAAACGTGAAGAAAATCACTAGAAGACACATAATGATCCAATTGTTGAAACCAATGATAAAAACAATCGCTAAGGCAACCAGAGAACAAGGATACATGATAAACAGAGAAACAAAGACAAGGAAGGCAACTGATTTCTCATTGGGAACATTGCACGTGAGAAGGCAGGGAACATTATCCTTACAGCACTGAAGGTTAAAAAGGTTAAAAAACAAACGAAATAAACTGTCAAGCTAGAATTCTACCCAGTGAACGTCTTTCAATAATTATGGCAACATAAGCTGTTTTTCAGACATACAAACGCTGAATAAATTTTTCATTAGGAGAAATGCACTACAAGAGATTGTAAAGGTCATCTTTCAGTGAGAAAAAAAGTGGTATGGATTTGCACAAAAAAAAAGAAGGGAAGCAGAAATGGTAACTCCAAGGGTGTAGGTACACACACACACAACACACACACACACACACACACATATTATGTTGTAATAAAATCCAGATTCATATGTAAAATATATATAATAAATTTGTAATAAGATCCAGATTCAGTCGGGCACAGTGGCTCACCTCTATTCCCCTCACTTTGGGAGGCCAAGGCAGGTGGATCGCCTGAGGTCAGGAGTTCAAGACCAGCCTGGCCCACATGGTGAACTCCATCTCTACCAAAAAACACAAAAATTAGCCAGTCATGGTGGTATGTGCCTGTATTCCCAGCTATTTGGGAGGCTGAGGGATGAGAATCACTTGAACTTGGGAGGCGGAGGTTGCAGCGAGCCGAGATTGCACCACTGCACTACAGAATATTTTTTACAAAACATTCCTGACCAAAAAAAAAAAAAAAAACTTATTATATTTTACATATGAATCTGAATCTATTTATTTATTTATTTATTTATTTATTTATTTATTTATTTTTGAGATGGAGTCTTACTCTGTCACCCAGGTTAGAGTATAGTGGCACGATCTCTGCTCCCTGCAACCTCCGGCTCCCAGGTTCAAGCAATTCTCCTGCCTCATCCTCCTGAGTAGCTGGGATTGCAGGCGCCCGCCACCACGCTGACTAATTTTTGTATTTTTAGTGGAGACGGGGTTTCACCATATTGGCCAGGCTGGTCCTGAACTCCTGACCTCATGATCCTCCAACCTTGGCCTCCCAAAGTGCTGGAATTATAGGCATGAGCCACCACGCCCGGCCAAATCTGGATCTCTTTAAAAAAATTAATCATTTCTTCTGTAATATATTACCATAGTTTCAAATCTCCCCCAACACATGCATCAATTTGCAAAGGGAAAAAATAGTGACTTTGGAGTGGAGAGACCATGAAGATAGACTCGTAAGCAAAGGAACAAGAATAGCACCACTGTTAATAAGTTGTACTGAAAGCATGTACCTTCTGACATAATGCACTGAACAGGATACAGGATCACCTTGGTGACCTTCCCGCTAACAATGCAGAACTCTAATCTAATCATGGGGGAACATCAGTTAAACCAAACTGAAGAGACTTTGTGTAAAATAACTGCAAAGTACTCTCGAATTATGCTGAAGTCATGGAAGACATAAAAAATGGGGAACTGTCAGATCGGAGGGGATTTAGGAAACGCAGCTGCTGGATGTGGTATGGGACCCTGGATTGAGTTCTGGGACAGGCTAAGGACTTTAGTCAGAAAAACTGGAGATAATCAATTAGGGTCGATAATTTATAGTAATGCGCCAATGTAATTTTCTGGTTTTGATCATTGTACCATGGTTGTGTATGAGGTTAACTTTAATGGAGAACTGGATGAGGGATATATGGACATGTGCTATTTTTTCACAGCTTTTCTAGATGTCTAAAATTATTTTAGAATAAAACATTGGCTGGGTGCGGTGTCTCACACCTGTAATCCTAGCACTTTGGAAGGCTGAGGTGGGCGGATCACTTGAGGTCAGGGGTCCATTACCAGCCTGGCCAACATAGTGAAACCCCATCTCTGCTAAAAATACAAAAATTACCTGGGTATGGTGGTGGGTGCTTGTAATCCCAGCTACTCGGGAGACTGAGGCAGGAGAATCACTTGAACTCAGGAGACAGAGGTTACAGTCAGCCAAGATCACGCTACTGCACTCCATCCTGGGAGACAGAGCGAGACTTCATCTCAAAAACATAAAATAAAGTAAAATAAAAGCTAAACTAAACTAAAATAAAATTACATTAAATTATGATAAGGGCTGAGAAGTGTAACAAAAGATTACTCCAGAATGTAAAACAGAAAAACATGATATAGTATGGGAAGAAGTCAACAGTTTCCCTGAAGAGTTGGTAAACCTCAGAAGTGAAGTATGAGCAGGGATCACCCTATGACGCATGTATAAACGAGGGGGACTGAGCATCATCTCTGTGTCTTCATGGAGCTCGGAATGGACGTTGACACAGCTCAGAGCATATATTAATTTTAGTGCCATTCCAGGAAGTGAAGAAACTAGATGACCCTAGAGAACTCCCTAAATATGGTTTTCACTGAGAAAATTATGCTTTCCTTCTCTGCAAGAAGGGCTTGAACGTCTCACTGTTAGCAGGCAGTCTTCTGTGAATCAGGCCTCCAGTGATGGTGGTGATTCCTTTTGTGGAGCTATCTAAGTCTTCTTGCAAAAGGCTCAGAGTTCAATTTTAATGAACTAACTAGCTAGGTTTAAGAGTAGAATTTGTGTCGCAGGACTGAGTTCTCTTCTGCAAAGCTAAATGCTCCCGATAGAGATAGCAGTTTTAAACCTGTTCTCAGGAGTGTCATGCCTGACCTGTCTTAAAGATAGTAAAGTAAGAATTTAGCTTTTAAATACTAAGTATAGCGAAAAGTAACTGAGCTATTGTTATGAGCTAAATACAGCTTCCCTCCAATAGCTCTTCCAATCATCTCGGGACCTAGAATGGTTGCCACATTTTTCTTGGGTAACAAGTAGGTTTTTGTTAGTGAATGAATTTTCAATGTATATTTATAATCTGCCAAAATTCACGATAGTGACTAGAGAAATCACAACATTCTGAGCTGTTACATCCCCTCATCAATATTATCATAATAGAAATAGATGGTAATGGGATGTGTTTACAGTATGATGGGCATTTCAGAATCACATTCCTTTCACTTTTTAAAGATAAAGACACTCTCGATTGTTTATAGATATTCCCTTCTTCCATCTGAGCACTTCTCATATTTCTTTATGAAAACAGTTTCCTCTGTACATAATTGTGATTGCCTGGTCTTGAGAAACCTTAACTGTGCATTCATAGGAAAATTAGTAACTGAGAAAGTCCACTGCCACGTAGGCAGGGTCACTGAAATCTCAACTGCTCCTTTGTGGAAAGGAGATTCTGAGTCATGACCTTCCTTAAGCTTTCCTTCACTGGGAGAAATCTAATTAGAAGGGGGGTGGTGAATTCAGGGCTATTTATTTCGTTCTTCTTTCTTCCTAGATAAATAATCTTGATACCCATTCATTGAGATGTTGTTCCAATGTTAATGGTAAAATGTATCTATCAGAAACTGGCTTAACTCATTCTACCCCCAGAGATCATCTTCACCAGGACACAGGACATCGGAAAGCCTTGGGCAGAAGCAAGACCAGAGTTGGTCTTGAACTTGTTTTTTTGACCAGTCCAGAAAGTCAAACGTCATCTAGATCCCTGGCTGGGTCACCTACCTCTTTAACCTCAAACTGGGCAAAAGGCTGGATTTGACTTCCCTTGTGCTTGCCATAGCTAGTTTAAATATTGAAATAAATTACCCTTTCATGCTCTCAGATCCCATATTTTGTGATATCACTGTGGTTCTGAGCCTATATTTTCATTTTTTATGATATTCATATTTGGTAAGCTCTGCAGTGAGGAACTTGGAGTCCCAGTGTTTCTCACAGAGTTGGTATGTAGGAGTTGCTTAGTCACTGTTTGTTGATTTCATGGCATTGTTTTTCCTTCTTTTTTTTTTTTCTTTCTTTCATTCTTTTTTTCTTTTTAAGAGATGCTCTGTAGCCCAGGCTAGAGTGCACTGGTACAATCATAGCTCACTACAACCTTGAACTCCTGAGCTTAAGCTATTCTCCTGCTTCACTCTCCCAAGTAGCTGGGACTTCAGGCATGCACCACCATGCCCAATTACTTTTTTATTTTTTGGAGAGCTGGGGTTTCACTATGTTGCCCAGGCTGGTCTCAAACTCCTGGCCTCAGGAGATTGGCATTTTGCTTTTGTAATTAAAGACAACCTGAGCATATGTCAGATATTGGTTTTCTGTGCTGCCTCAGCTCACTGGGCAGTGTGGCTGAAGCAGTAATATGTTTTTACAGAAGGCAGTCAGTTGTCCTAAGCATGGGCATCTGATTATCAAATTTAGCTTCAGATAAGACTGCAAGAGTATTAGTTCAATGAGTCAAATTAGCAATATCCCTCAAGGGCATAATGCAATTACTTATTTTCCGAAGTAACATAGACAAGCTCTGACTTAATTACAATAGTTTTACTGTTGAGTAGAAGGTGGAAATTTCCAAGTTAGTATTAATGAGGTTTGCAAACGATTCTTGGCAATACTGTGAAATGCCTTTACCTTTCCAATCATTTTCTAAATTGCTAATTTCATCTTTGTAAGAAAAACATTTCCAACTTCTCTTCTGGAGTTGAAGTGTGTATGCTTTAGAAAAGTCTAAATGCTAAATTTCCCCAGGTGACAAGACTTGACTACACACTCAAAACAAACAGAATTATACTTTTGCTCGTATTTGTATGTCTCGAAAACATCAGAATAAGATCCACCGCTATACATCCAGATATTGAGTTGTTTCCTCGGGATCTGGAAAGCTGAATCTAACAGGAGTGAAGCCTCTTAATTCTAAGGCTTAGTTCTGACCCTGGGATGTTCACATAATTGTAGACAAGTTAACATTCCTCTCCTTCAGCTTATTCATCTACAGAATAAGTGGATTCACCCTATTACTGAATATCTACTATGTGCCAAACATTATTCTAGGCATTAGGAAAACAGCGGCAATTTCTAGAAGCTTATATCCCAGTGGAAAAGACAACAAACACATAGATAAATAAACAAATTAGCAATATAAACTAGGGATACACTGATGATGAAAATACAATCAAATAATATAATTCAGACAGTGCTGGGGGAGTGGCTTTGGGAGGAACACCTCTCTGACGATGGTAAATCATTTGAATGACAATTTAAATAATGAGAAAGGTTCAGCTGTAGAAACCTTGGAGTAAATACATTTCAGGCAGAGGGAATGGCAGAGAGTTTGCTGAGGTGGGAACTTACTGATTTCTCAAAGTGTATCTTCAGCTGTAAATTTCAATGATTTCTGTATTCGCCACTTCAGAAGTGTGCCACTTACTGGTTGCCAGGGTTTAGACTTAATTTTTTTAATATAAGCTTAGCTTTCCTTCATACTATCTTGTCATTAATTCAGTGTATGTACAGTTGACCCTTGAACAACTTGGGGGTTAGGGACACCAACCTTTCTGTCCCCTGCACAGTCAAAAAATCCACATGTAACTTCTGACTTCCTAAAAACTTAACTACTAATAGCCTACTGTGGACTAGAAGCCTTATGAATAACATAGTCAATTAACAGATATTTTAATGCTATGTGTATTATAGACTGTGTTCTGCAAGCTGGATAATAAAAGAAACTCAAGTAAACCAAAGAAAAGAAAATATTATAAAGAAAATCATAAGGAAAAGACAATAAATTTATGCTGCTCTTCATTCAGTAAAAGTGGATCATCATGAAGGTCTTGATCCTCATCGTCTTCATGTTAAGGAGGCTGAGGAAAAGGAAGGGTTGGTCTTGCTGTTTCAGGGGTGACAGAGGTGGAAGAAAATCCACGTATCAGTGGACCCACACAGTCCAGCCTCATGCTCTTCAGAGGCCAATTCTAATTAATTAATGTTTCTATGACCCTCTCCCCCAACAGATTCCTGGGGTTTGTTTCCATCATTGCCAGTCTAGCACACCCCCCTTCCTTGTTGGTTTCCCAGTGTAACCATCCAGTGGCTATGAACACACAGATGAACAAGAAAATTCGGCTGCTCCAACGTTCTTTAATTTTTATTTTTATTTTAAGTTTCGGGGTACATGTGCAGGACCTGCAGGTTTGTTACATAGGTAAACGTGTGCCATGGTGGTTTCCTGCACCTGTCAACCCATCACCTAGATGTGAAGCCCAGGATGCATTAGCTATTCTTCCTAATGTGGTCCCTCCCCTGACCCCACCCACCAACAGGCCCCAGTGTGTGTTGTTCCCCTCCCTATGTCCATGTGTTCTCATTGTTGAGATCCCACTTATAAGTGAGAATGTACAGTGCATGGTTTTCTGTTCCGGGGTTGGTTTGCTGAAGATAATGGTTTCCAACTTCATTCATGTCCCTGCAAAGGGCATGATCTCATTCCTTTTTTATGGTTGCATACATAGCATTCCATGGTGTATATGTACCACATTTTCTTTATCCAGTCCATCATTGATGGGCATTTGGGTTGATTCCATGTCTTTGCTATTGTGAATAGTGGTGAAATGAACATACACATGCACGTATCTTTATAATATGATTTATATTCTTTTGGGTATATACCCAGTAATGGAATTGCTGGATCAAATGGTATTTCTGGTTCTAGATCTTTCAGGGATCACCACACTGTCTTCCACAGTGGTTGAACTAATTTACACTTCCACCAACAGTGTAAATGCATTTGTATTTCTCCACAATCTTGCCAGCATCTGTTGTTTCTTGACTTTTTAATAACCACCATTCTGACTAGCGTGAGATGGCATCTCTGCTCCAGCCTTCTTAAAGATTCTTGTATCTAGAGTCCTTCCCAGATATCAACAATTGTCTTGAAAAAATATCCAATTTAAATGTTGTCATTTACATGGAATTTTCAACAGAGTATTAAGATGAAAAGTTTCAACACTTCTACCTAATGCCGATAAGATTGATGTTAATAAAGATAAGTTAGAACAATACAGCTAATGTATATTTCACACATTCATCTGGTAAGGCATTGACTCTATGAAGGAATATATTACGCATTGATGGGTCTAACTGGTGTCTAGGACTGTACCAATCAATAACAATGTCCAGTCCAACTCAGTTCACTCCAAAACAGTCAACATGGAAGCATCAGAGTCTGGTTGCCATCATTTCAATACCTGGTGCCAGCTGATGAGCTCCTTCTGTTTTGGTCCATGATTCAAACAAATGCTTTGTCAAAACCATGACCACCATATTGGTTTCATTTCGCTGGCTCATCTGACCATTGCTGGTCTATGGAAAATTTTTTTCATATTGCAGCACACCTACAAAAGAAACTTTTTAGAAGTGTTCCAAAATTCGACCATAGTTCTAAAAACATACATGTCATTACAAGTTTTGAATCTGAAAGAAGATCAAAGAGTATTCCATCAAAAGTAAGAAAATTATTAAGGTGGATCAGACAGTTAATAAGTAAAATATTAGCATATTAAGAAAATAGACAATGCTTATGATATTTCTTATATGTTAATAAAGATATTATTTTATGATTTACAAATAAATATTTGTACACCTTATTTTGTGTTCATAGTTTTGTATTCTTTTTCTTAAAACATATTTCGTAAATTATAAACTCTTTAGGCCCTGCAAAGCCTGGATCCACCTGCTTGTAACTATTAGCTCTCTGTGTAGGCTCAGCTCAGTAGGTAACCATGGCAAGGGCAGGAAGCCCTTCATGGTTACATTTGTGCAGGGCCCCAGGAGAATGTGAGAGCGGGCAAAGGTAGTGAGCAGAATAGCACCTTTGAATGACAGAACCTCTTGTGCCTCTTTGTAAGAACTTTCAGGGAAGGTCCAGGTCTTTAATTATCCATCAAGTGGAAAAGGCCATATTGAGTCTCACCTCTCCAGGGTCACGGGATACAAGAGGGATGCAGCAGTGGCCACTCTCCGCAGAGATGATGGCTCTAGTCTCCTGCATCATCAGCCAGTGACTAGTTACGTGACCTTGAATAAAACAAGTTTACTTCTGTGTTCCCTTTGAAATAGGAAGTATAACAGAATCTACTTGTTAGGATTGTTGTGAGAATTAGATGATGTATGTCAAGTGGTGAATACAATAAAGGACAGCTGTGGTGGTTGTCAATGCTGCTGTCTTCATCCTCCTCTCCATCAGTGTCAGTTCTCTACTTTAAATGGCGCCTCTTCCATAAGGTCTTCTCTGGCCACCCTAATTAAAGTTATAACTCTTGCCTTCTCCCCTGTTTCCTCATCCTGCTTGCTTTGGCTTATTTGCATTTATTTTCTCCTGACATGACATGCATTGATTTGGTTGTGGTCTGTCTCATTCCAAAAGAGAATAAATTCCATGATTTTAGGGGTCTTGTTTTCCTAAATGCTGCATTATTAGTGTCTAGATACACGCTTGGCGTACAATTGGTTCTCAATAAATGCTTGATAATTAAACAAATCATTATTCTCACAGTCTATTCACTGCTGCGTGGCTAAGGTAGAAATATATGGGCAGGTCAATGGCTGGGATGGATCAAATATGCCAGAAGACTGTTTATCTCTTTCCAGCATGTTCAATGTTCACAGTTGTAGAATGAGTTCAAAAAGAATTTGGGTCTCTCTTTTATTTTAATTTTTAATCTTTTTTTTGAGAGAGAGTTTCACTCTTGTTGCCCAGGCTGTAGTACAGTGGCGTGATCTCGGCTCACTACAGCCTCTGCCTTCTGGGTTCAAATGATTCTCCTGCCTCAGCCTTCCAAGTAGCTGGGATTACAGGCGTCCATCACCATGCCCAGATAATTTTTTGTATTATTATTATTATTAGTGGTGGTAGTAGTAGTAGTAGTAGTAGTAGTAGTAGTAGAGACAGGATTTCACGATGTTGGCCAGGCTGGTCTCAAACTCCTGAC
>NW_012103587.1:4667384-4707342 GCF_000951045.1 Mandrillus leucophaeus
TCAGGTGATCCACCTGCCTTGGCCTCCCAAAGTGCTGGGATTACAGGCATGAGCCACCATGCCCAGCCTGGATCTGTCTTTTAGACTGCCATCTCATGGGCAAAGACCAGTGTCAGCTCTGTAAAATGGAATCCTTCTGGTATGTTCAGTACATGATAAGATGTGACATGGTCGTAGTGTGGCATCGGGGCTTCCTGCCCAAATCATGTGCGGCAAAGTGGTTCACGCAACCATTTGTACTCTACAGAGCTCAGATTAAACAAAAAATGCTAATAGGGACAGGGGAGATCTAGGTTTTGTGAAATCATGAATCTTCTGTCTTCCATGATGAGGGGAACTTAAGAAATATCTAAAATCTTTGATGCCATCAAGTGCTGATAAATCATTTGTGAAAATGGAAAGGAATAAAGGTAGTGGAACATTAAGGTGATGTTGGAACACGTGGCATGGACACCATTAATTTGGGTTCCTAGAGAGATATTAGTGAATACTCCAGGCATGGAGAAAGTAACAATTTGCTGAATTTTAAGATGACCTGGTCATGCATTCAAACTTGGAAGCCTTTTAAAAAAATTTCAGCTCATGAAATACACTGGTTTCTAAAGCTTAAGTAAGGTTTTCTTAATAGATGAACTCATCAAAATGCAATAAAAATTAAATGAGCTAAATTAATTTAACTTAGAAATAAATATTTTAATGGAGTTACCGAAAGGAATATGATCCAACACATTTACACTTACTTATTTCTGTTATGTAAATCAAAAGTATTAAGTGACAAGCTTAATGTTCCCTCTCAGACTGATATTTTTGTTTCAATGGAAAACTGATTTAATCAGAAAACTTTCTCATCTAGCAACACAGAATAAGTCACAGGAGACTGTCCTTCTAGATAATTAAAGTTCAAATTTAGCTTTTTGATTTGAGAAATGTCTGGTTTAATCATTTTAATTTACAGTAAATATCAGAATATTTTGAGGCTGGATTTTCTTTTCTCCTTTTCTGTGTGCATGGTGGCTCTGTGGCTTTGTGGGTTACTTAGATTACATGAGGAACATTAAGGATCAGTAACTAGTAACACATGGAACATTATTTTGAATTGGGCATTTTGCTAATATGACTGACCATTCAGTCCTTCCTGCATCCATTTTACAGTTGAGTAAACAGAGGCGCTGAGAGGTGAAGTTACTACCTCATGGGCTCAGAGCTAGGACGCTGCTTCTTTTCCACCTCTGAGCTCTCCTATTCTGTGTGCCAGCTTCTTCCTTGTCAAGCTTTCGTCATGCATTGAGAGACATGATGACCAGCATCAGCGGGTTTGTATTCCACCAGCCTAAAAGCCCTAATAGAGAACAACCCAAAGGTTTCTATCAACAGCCTGTAATGCAGAAGTAGCTCCTTTGCTGTAAAGGACATTATTGAGAATTTTGGTGAAATTAGAATGAAGTTTGATTTTTATATATCAGTAACATATCAATGTGAATTTCCTGATTGTAATGGTTGTCTGGAAGTTTTGTAGGTTTTGTTCTTACTGTAGGAAATACTTAAGTAATTTGGGGTGATTGAACATCAGATTGGCAATTTATTCTCACTTGGTTCCGGGGGGAAAAGTTCCTTGTACTATACTTACTACTGTTGGTTATTTTGTGACTATTTCAAATTAAGTATATATATTACTATTGTTCATGCATTATCCCACAACCATCTGTGATTGTGGGTCCCCACTGGCGTAGGCTGTGCTCCTGCTAGGGGTGGCTCTGCTTCAAGTGTCCCTCAACTCCCTCTGGCACCAGCTGGCCAGCCCAGCAGCACATTCCCAAGGAGGTGGGAGAGGCCCGAGCGAGCAATTAGAACACTCATGGGTATAAAGGGGAACTCAACACCTCTCTGTCTTTCTATTGGCCTAAGCAAGACATGTGCTTCAATGCCAAGCAAAGAGGCTGATATGGTTTGGCTTTTAATCCCCACCCAAATCACATCTGGAATTGTAATCCCCATGTGTGGAGAGAGGGACCTGGTTGGAGGTAACTGGATCATGGGGCAGTTTCCCGCATGCTGTTCTCATGATAATGAATGAGTTTTCATGAGATCTGATGGTTTAAAATTGTGTGACTTCCTTTTCTCTCTCTCTCTCTCTCCTGCCCCCATGTAAGGCATGCCTTGCTTCCCCTTCACCTTCTGCCATGATTGTAAGTTTCCTGTGGCCTCCCCAGCCATGCAGAACTGTGAGTCAATTAAACCTCTTTACTTTATAAATTACCAAGCCTTGGGTAGTTCTTTATAGCCATTTGAAAACGGGCAAATACTGGGGCCTTTTAGTGGGATGAATCCACATCTCCCCATGGCAAAGGAGGTAAGAACTGAGGTCAGTGATGCAAACTACCTCAGTGTTTGTAACACTGGAACAGAAATGGGCAGGGTTGCACAGGGATGCTGTAGAGATGTCCACCATGCCTCTCTTATATATGTACAGAGGAAAGGTGCATCAGAAGACGGAAGTATCCAGAGCACTCACCACAATGTTTGACCCATAGTTAGCAATTAATAAATGTTAGTTCTCTTTATTTTAACAGCTTCCATGTTCAAAGTTGCTGATTGTCTATAAATAGATGCCAGACCAAGAAGAAAGATTGAAAAATATCTTAATTTTCTCTGTACATTTCTTTGTGATGGTGAGAAGAAATTACTTCTTCCTGTGCCAAGCAGATGGCTGGAGTTAAATATCTCCAGAACATTATGGTTTTATTTGTGTCATTAATTAAAACTTTTTTCAATATCACTTTCATAAATCTTGAATATGAAGTACCTATAAATTGACTTAGCTCTGGTTTATAGATTGGGAATGTAAAAATGTCATATATTCTATATCCTTGTAAGTCAATCATAATTCATTTAAGATTTGGAGAATGGTTAATAAAAAATGGAGTAAAAAGAAAAACTATAATAGGAACCTATTTAGTTAAAAAATGTAAAAGAAAAATTTTTAAAAACAAAGCGTGTTTGAAAAAATTGTAAAACTTAAGGACTTAATACACAGGTCTAGATACCTGCTGAAACACATACCTTCTATGATCCACTGATGTTGAAAACTTGATTTTCTCACAAACATAGCCCCAGTTGATTGGGAAGAGTCTGAGAATTCAACCTAATTACCTGAATCATTTTAGGATTTGGAAATGATTTGTGTGGAATATAATAAAACTTAATCTTCCTCTTCACCCAAATTTATAGTTGTGGTGGAGAAGAATTTATTCCATGTGGAACACTGAGTATATTTCAGAAGAGGATGCCTGCTCACTTACAATCAGACTCAGGGGGCCATTCTAATTATGATTTACTATGACTCCTTTCAGAACCAGTCTCTCTTCAACCCCACACAAATTATAATTTATATGGTAATGACCTCAACTCCATATTTCTCATTGAGTTTTGAATCAAACTTGAATTTGTATCCCTCTTTTTAGAATGATATATATTTTACTATCTTTTAGAGGAGGCTGAGTGTATTATAAAAGGTTTTTAAATGCAAAAAACAATCCCCTAATTAAAAAAAGAAAACTGAGCCAAAGAGATAGTGAAATAACACAATTATTCTGATTTATGGTACATATTCTTGCTTTCTCACTCAATCCAGTCTCTTGCTTCATGAGAGAGAATTCAGAAGAATTATTGAACTGAAGTAGGTAACTCTTTCCTTCACCTGGTTTGTCAGTGAAACACACACACACACACACGTGTGGTTTTTTTCTAGCGCATAAATTTACATTTTCCCTTGTGGAGAAAATGTTTGAGCATTGGGGGAAAATTTAAACATTATTATGTGGGCACTCTGGACTTTTAATTTTCTTTCTTTTAAAATGAAGATGAAGACGAGAGTAATTTACTCTCATCTACTTATGCTGATAGGGGGAATCTTCATAAAACTCTTACTCTGGTATAGGGAGAGCCTGAATCCTGGAGGAGAATTGAGCCCAGTCATACTAGTACATAAAAAAGTGGACTTTATTAAAAAATTTGGATTAGCTCAAGAAATCAAAAGTTATTGAATAAGTAGGCAACAACAGACAAAAGCCGAGAGTAGCTCTAAAATCCTGGGAAGAAGTAATTCCTGGAGCCTCTTACTAATGTTCTGTCATTAATAAAGACCTAGTGTTTCCACATCAGTCTTTGCACTTCTCAATTCAAATTCTTGAGGCAAAGCATCTGATTGGCTTTTTGCTGACCAGTGGATGTCTCTCAGTGGGCTGGTGGTTCACCTTTGGTCTAATTTCCTAAGACCAAGAAGGTAGATTAATATAGTATAATCGACATTTTGGAGTCTATTTCTATGTAGCTATTTTTAGAAAAGTGTGGTTTTTACAGGCCAGGTACAGTGACTGGAACCTATAATCCCAGCACTTTGGGAGGCTAAGATGGGAGTATCATGTAAGGCCAGGAGTTGCAGATCAGCCTGGGCAGTGCAGTGATGCTCCATCTCTACAATAACAAACAAATGAAAAAACATTAGCCTGCGTGGTGGTGTGCACCTGTAGTCCCAGCTACTTGGGAGGCTGGGGTGGGAGAATCGCTTGAGCCAAGGAGGTCGAGGCTATAGTGATTGTACCACTGCACTCCAGCCTGGGTGACAGAGTGAGACCCTATCTCAAAAGAAATTAAAAAGAAAAAGTGTGGTTTTTTACTCTGAAGACATCCCCTCAAAATATTTCCTCATACCTTAAGTCTGTTCATGTGACATGCCTCATGAACAGGATATTGTTGGGTTCAGCCAACCCCCCATCCATATCCCCTTCCTTTGGAAGCAGTTTACCATTTTCCTTTTGGACACTTACTTCTGATCATAGACAATGTTGGTAGGGTTGCAAGTCAATGTTTCTCATGCTCCACTGGGTAGGGAGTGAAGATGTGACCCATCCTCAGCCAATCAGATGCTGTCTTCTGGGTTTAGACTATTGAACATTATTGAATCTAGACTTTCTCAGGGAGAATAAGTGCAAAATAGAGGTATTTATGTACATACACACATGCATATATGTGCAAGTGCATGTCTATGCACATGTACAACTTGATCCATTTCTATACTGTCACCTCTCTATGATAAAACCATGAATTCAAATTGATAGCTCTAATTCCACTCCATCATGGCAGAAGTCATTCTATTTTTTTATTTGTAACTCCTTTCTCAAGCTAACAGAAACCTCCCTTTATCACTGGATCACATTGATTGATTTTCAAATATTGAACCAGCCTTGCATGCCTGGAATAAATCCCACCTGCTCTAGGTGTATAATCACATATAGATTACTGAAATATATCTGCAAATATTTAATTATTAGGTTGGCACAAAAGTAACTGTGGTTTTTGTCATGTCTTTTAATAAATATTTTGCATCTATAGTGGTGATTAATATTGGTCTAGTTTCATTTTTGTGTTCACTATCTTTGTCTAGTGTTGGTGTCAAGGTACTACAGGCTTCACAACGTGAATTGAAAGTTATTTCTTCCTTTTATATTTTCTGGAGGAGTTATTTTCATCATATTTCACACTTTTCAAAGTGTGATGGCTGGATCAGCAGCATCTCCATCACCTGGGCACAGTTTTAGATACACGGGCATTCAGACCTGCAGAACAGAAACTCAGAAGGTGGGTCTGGCAATTCAGTTTAACAAGCACTTCAGGTGATTCTAATCTAAGGCTGAAAAACAGTGCTTTACATGTATTATCTAATCAACTGGCATTCAAGCTTAGCTTTACATTAGAATCTCCTGGGAAGATTATAAACTACCAAAATCTAGGCTGTTGCCAAGACCAGGTAAAGCAGAACTATTTATCAGCAGCTTTTATGTCATGTCAGGTAATTCCAATGTACATTCAATGTTGAGAACCTGTTATCTAATTAAATCCTCATAATAACAGGTTAGATATGGTCAGCCCCACTTTACACATGGGAAAACTCAGTTGTGAAGAGGTCAAAGAACTACTCCCCGGCAGAAGTGGGATTCAAATACAAATCTGGCTAAAAGTTTCCAAGTCCATTTAAATAATCATAAACTTCAAGCTAGTAGGGCTGGTAAAAAGTAAGGTTCACCTGTAAATATGTTGCCACAACACAACAAACCAAAATCTTGATTTGGACTTTTCTCATCCTAAGAGAGGTTTTGTTAGTTAGTTTGTTATATACTGTGGTAATGGTAAGGTACCATTATATACTGTGGTAATGCCATTGCAAACCAGGAATCTCAAATTACTTCTCCAGAGGAAAAGAACAGTGTAGCCAACAGCCTTCTCTCTCAGGGCCAATGGCCCTTAGAGACCTTCAGTGGAGTAGTGGGGGGCTCCATGATTGGGCCTTTGGGACAAGTGAAGCTAATTGAGTTCAGCCCCATTAGTGAAGTGTCCTATCTAGCTGACTTGATGGATCAACAACTTGTTTTGGTGATTCAGCTACCCAGCCTGTCTCTGTAGGTTACATCAGAGCCGAAGAGTGGATTTTTTTTCTGAGCCCACAGTGGATGAAACAACACAAAACTTCACAGACCACTTTAAAGGAGTCAGAATAGAAACAGAAATATATATATATTTTTTTCTGTGACACATGGTCCAGATAAAAAGAGAACTCTAAAGACAGCTGTCAAAATGACAATCGATCCAAGTTGAAAACATGGAATGGCAGGAAAGTTACAAGAAAAGGGGGAAATACAATCAAGGAAGAGCAAGAATCCTTTTGATTGAAAATGGCTATTGTTGTAGGAATTTGAGTATTCATGTTTTATGAAAGCGTCCTGCTTTGTCTCCCCACACCCCTTACAGGAATAGGGCACTGAACGGTTTTCTTTGGCACATTTGCCAGAATTGTGATCTGCCAGTTAAGACTCAGCGATGATAGATCCGTCCTTCATCTGTCTGCCTCCATCCCCTCCAAAGGCTTCTGTTGAAATTTGTATTTGTCTGTTCCCTACAACCTCCTCTAAATGTTGCTTCCTGCCTTTTAGAGAGTGAATTACACATCCAATGTCTGGCAGCGTATGTGTGATTTCCTCTCCCCAGACCTGCCTCCTATCGTGTGATGCCGGCCAGGGCTGGAGATGGAGAGACAAGAACTTGGCGCAGGCTTGTTTGGCTTTACACATTGATGTGGCTGCTCTCTGTCCATATCCTGATGCACTAATTCTGTTTATTGAGAATTTGTGAAATTGACATTTCACTTTGTGGTTTTGTCTCCTTTTTCCTTCCAGCATCCAGCACAGGAATGGGAACTGGTGGGCAAGGAACTTTGGGTGCAGGTTAAGCCTGTAGTGGCTTCCTATGTGCTCAGCCATTAGGTAACATTTATTGCACCAGCCTGGGGAGCAGTGATTGATGGGACAGTCCTGAGGCCTCCTTGTCCTGAAATGTTGGCTGAAGCAATTAGAGAGAGAAGAGGAAGAGTGGAAGTGATTTGGCTGGTGACATTGCTTTTTATGGAACCTGCAGTCATGACTTCTCTTTTCTCAATGCTGTGGGCTGAATAGCACCCGCCCACCAAATTCATACATTGAATTCTTAACCCCCAATGGGACTGTGTTTGGAGATAGGGCCTATCAGGAGGTAAATTTAAATGACTTCAAAAGGCTGGGGGCTCTGATCTGATGGGTTAGTGTCTTTATGAGAAGAGACTAAAAATCTGTCTCTCTCTCTCTCTCTCTCTGTCTGTCTTCCTCTCTTGCTCTTTCTCTCTTTCCATGTAAGGACACAGTGAGTAGCTGTCTGCAAGTCAAAAATAGAGCCCTCACCAGTAACTGAACTGGCAGTCACTTTGATTTTGGATTTCTAACCTTTAGAACTGTGATAAATAAATTTCTGGTGTTTATGCCACCCAGTATTTTGGTTTGGGTTAACAACCGAAACAGAATAAGACACTCTGTAAGAGAATGTCTGAATGGATGCGGGGAGGAGTCTGAGTGTCTGAGAAAGGGATATGGTCTTCGGCAAGTTGGATTCATTCTTTTAGGTCTGTTTCTCCATCTTTCTTGTGAAAGGATAAAACCATTTGTTCATCTGTCCATTCATTAATTTACTCTACAGATTATACTTAGCCCTCCTCATTTATGTTGAACACAGTTAATAACTGAGTATACTGAATATAGCATAATGAGTGTATTAGTCAGTTCAGGCGTTGCTATAAAGAAGCACCTGAAACTGGGTAATTTATAAAGAAAAGAGGTTTAATTGGTTCACAGTTCTGCAGGCTACCCATGGGAAGCACGTGGGTTGCTGCTTCTGGGGAGGCCTCAGGAAACTTACAATCATGGTGGAGGGGGAAGGGAGAGCCAGCACTTCACATGGCTGGAGTAGGAGGAAGAGAAAAAGAGGGGAGGTGCTATACACTTCTAAACAACCAGATCTCCTGAGAACTCTGTCACCAGAACAGCACCAAGGGGATGGTGCTGAGCCATTAGAAACCACTCCTATGACCCAATCACCTTCTGCTAGGTCCCAATTTCAGCACTGGGGATTACAATTCAACACGAGATTTGGGTAGGGGTAAATATCTAAATCATATCACTGATCAGGTGGGTTCCTGATCCCACCAAGCTTATATTAAAGGAAACAAGCAAGAAACAATTAAGTCGTTGCTATAATCTGAATGTTTGTTTCTTCCCAAAATCCATATGTCAAAATCTAATCTTCCATGCGGTGATCTTAGGAGGTGACATCTTGGGGAGGTGATTGGGTCATACGACTTTATCCTCATGAATGGGATCAGCACACTTAGAGAAGATGCTTGAAGGAGCTTACTTGTACCTTGTACCACGTGGGGCTGCAGCAACAAAGCACCATCTGTGAAGCAGAGAGCAAGCCCTCACCAGACACCACAACTGCCAGTGCTTGTTCTTGTACTTCTCAACCTCCAGAACTACGTGCAATGCATTAGCCACGCAGCTCATAGTATTTTGCTATAGCAGCGCAAATAGATGAGAACCTACATATTAGATTTAATTATATGAGTTGCTGTTTTAATAGATCTCATTACCACTACACATTTTAGTGTGCATTATAGAACAGAAATATAAGATGTATGCTTTGCTCAAGCTGTTAATTCTGCCCTTAATTTCTACAGCCGGAAAGACATGTTACTTGAAATTCTAGAGCTGAAAAGTCACCTTCTATGTTTCTGCTGGATTCTAACAGTCCTGAGGTCCTAGGTGTCAATGTCCAGTTTAAATTGAATAAAACAGATATATAGTGGAGAGGGACTCATTGGCTGATATAGCAAAAATAATATTCTGCTATATATATAAGATATTTTAGCTTACCTCAATAACATTTTATCCACACCTGCACTTTACTGGAGGCTGGGAAGTCCAAGACCAAGGTGCCAGCAGATTCAATGTCTCAGCAAATTTCAAGCATACACAATATTATTGTTAACTGTAGTCACCTTGCTGTACATTAGGTCTCCAGAACTTACTCATCTTATAACTGAAAGTTTGTACCTTTCTTTGTTTTGCTAAAACTATTTCCCAAAATAGTCTATGTCAATACAAATAAATCTATCACATAATTCCAGAGTATGTAAAATATTGACTTTTGTGGGTATACTATAATTTTATTGAAAAACAGTTCTTCCATTGAAAAGGCATTTAAGTTTGTAGTCAGTATTTGTCATTGCAGTGAAATGTACAATGAACATCATTTAAAATATAGCTGGCATCTCAGGTTTGTCAAAGATCAGATGGCTGTAGATGTGTGGTATTATTTCTGAGGACTCTGTTCTGTTCCATTGGTCTATATCTCTGTTTTGGTACCAGTACCATGCTGTTTTGGTTACTGTGGCTTTGTAGTATAGTTTGAAGTCAGGTAGCGTGATGCCTCCAGCTTTGTTCTTTTGACTTAGGATCTAGAACTAGAAGTACCATATGACCCAGCCATCCCATTACTGGGTATATACCCAAAGGATTATAAATCATGCTGCTATAAAGACACATGCACACGTATGTTTATTGCGGCAGTATTCACAATAGCAAAGACTTGGAATCAACCCAAATGTCCATCAGTGACAGACTGGATTAAGAAAATGTGGCACATATACACCATGGAATACTATGCAGTCATAAAAAAGGATGAGTTTGTGTCCTTTGTAGGGACATGGATGCAGCTGGAAACCATCATTCTCAGCAAACTATTGCAAGAACAGAAAACCAAACACCGCATGTTCTCACTCATAGGTGGGAACTGAACAATGAGATCACTTGGACTCGGGAAGGGGAACATCACACACCGGGGCCTATCACGGGGAGGGGGGAGGGGGGAGGGATTGCATTGGGAGTTATACCTGATGTAAATGACGAGTTGATGGGTGCTGACGAGTTGATGGGTGCAGCACACCAACATGGCACAAGTATACATATGTAACAAACCTGCACGTTATGCACATGTCCCCTAGAACTTAAAGTATAATAATAAAAAAAAAAAAATATATATATATATATATAGCTGGCATCATTGTCAGTAAGTACTTAAGGAAATGGCCAGCACGAAGGGTTTTTTATGGGTCTTGCCAGGGTATTCTTTAATAAGGCTGCACTAATCTCCACTCCCACCAGCAGTACATGAGAGTGCATTTTCTCACTTTGTTATGTAATTTGAAAGGGATATTGTAGGAGGTACATTTGGAAAGGAGGCCACTGAACAAGGTCAGAAATAAAAGGCCTTTCACACCAGCCGTACTTGTCACTTACTGACCTGTCCTCCCCATTCCAGCATCCACAGCCTCACTCCGTGACTTGAGAGACTGAGCCCTACTGCCTGCCCGCCTGCCTGGGTTCCTTTGCTGATTGGGGAGGGGACATAGCTAAGTGCAGGCCTCAATCAGAATTAGACTGTGGAAGAAGAAAGTGTTACAGGGCTTATCTTTTTCTGCTTTTTTCCTTTTTTTTTTCCTGGACCACATATCTGGTCTCTTTGAACAACTGCAGCTTCTGCCTGTCCCCTTCTCCAAGTGCCCCAGCCTCACTGAGCTCAGGTCAAACTATATATCCCCCTGACTGTGGCCCTTTGCTGTTAGTCCTAGCACCTGGGTGTTGGCAAATCCTTTCTATTTACATCAAGAAATAAGTCCCTTATTCCATTGAAGCTATTTGGAGTGTCATTCCGTGTTTTTTCAGGCACTCAAAGAATGAGTTTGGATTTCATTCTGCAAGCGAGGAGGAGGAAGGCCTGCACTTAGTCATCAAGTCTCAGCTCCAGGCCCGTGATGCAAGCCCTGGGGAGCACAGAAACACCAGAGCCTGAACTACAAGCATCCTCTGGTGTTCTCATGTTTTGAATGTTTCTGGGGCAGGGAGAACAATGAGTGTTCCTTTGGTGCCCATTTATTAATGTCTTTGTTTTTTTTAATATAAAGTCTTTAGATTATTTTTATTTAGTATTTTGCTACATTTGCTTCAAAAAAATTCTACGAACATTTAATGTGCAATATTATTGGAAGGCTGTTTAGAAAGATTAAATCATTTAGATTAATTTAAGTTGTATACATCCTAACATCTACAACCTCCTGAAATTGCATTACCTTCTAAGAAAAAAGGGGGAGGTGCTGTATGCTTTTAAACAACCAGATCTCCTGAGAAGTCTATCATAAGAACAGCATTTCTTCATTTGGTTGAGCTGTGGAAGGCTGCCAGCTATGGAGCTCCACATTCTGGGGGTGGGGAAAGAAAGAAAATCAAAAAGCAATTTCCTCCATGGATTTTTTTCCAGCTTTATTGAAATATGATGGACAAATAAAAATTGCATTATTTAAGGTGCAGTTTTAATACATGTATGCATTTTGAAATGATTACCACCATCAAGCTAATTAACACATCCATCATCTCACATAGTTACCCTTTTTTTTCAGTGGGAAGGGAGGTGTAGATGTGACATCACTTAAAATCTGCTGTCCCCAGACACTGAATCTTAAAATCTACTCATCATCAACTCATGTAGGTAAACCTAATATGTAGATTCCCATTCATTTGGGCTGCTGTAACAAAATACTATGAGCTGGGCGACTAAGAAACAGCAGAAATTGATTACTTATGGTTCTGGAGGCTGGGAAGTCCGAGACCAAGGTGCCAGCAGATTCAGTGTCTCAGCAAACTTCAAGCGTACACTATATTATTGTTAACTGTAGTCACCTTGCTGCACAGTGGGTCTCCAGAACTGATTCATCTTATAACTGAAAATTTGCACCTTTTGGCCAAGCACCTCTTATTTCCCCACACCCAGCTTCTGATAACCACCATGCTATTCCCTGTTTTTAGGAGTTCTACTTTTTAAGATTTCACATATAAGGAATATCTTATGTCATATCTGAATTTGGTAGAAAGTGTTGCTGAAAATTTTAAAGGCTCATGATTCAGTCTTTTGTTGTTGTTGTGTTTAAATTTTCAAAGAAGCCAGATACAAAAGGCCATAAATTATGTTATTTCACTTACATGAAATGTTAGACTAGGCAAAGCCACAGAGAGGAGTGACTACTCATGGGTACGGAGTTTCTTTTGGGGTGATGGAAAAATTCTGAAACTAGGTAATGGTGATGATTGCACAACATTTTGAATGTACTAAATGCCACTGAATTGTACTGTTTAAAATTGCTAAAATGGTAAAATTTATGTTATGTGTATTTTACCATAATTAGAAATAAAGTAAAAGATTTAATCAGCTAAATAGTATTGAATTGCATTATCTTGTGAAATAACTACAGGTAAGACTAAAATCTCAACAAATACTTCCCTAATCTAGTCCCATTCCCCAAATTAACCACTGTTTTCATTTTAGCATTTTTGTTAGAATATTTTATCTATTTACATACATACATATGTAGTTGTAAAAAATATGGAATTATTTGGAATATGTGGGTGTTGTAAGGTAAAGGGCATTATACTACATACATTGGTTTGCATACCCAAATTAAGTCTTAGAGAACTTTCCAAAGCAGTATAGTAGTTCTTCCTTATATTAAAATATGAGAAAGCTAAATATTTCTTCACTCTAGATATTTAGTCATTGGCATTAAGCCTTTTTCTATTGATGACCTTTTAGATTGTTTATATTTCCAATTATCCCCCTCATTGCAGTCTTTCAAGTCTGTTCTGGTTTGAGGATGAAACCAGAACATGTCATTTTGTGATGAATTGGTTGCACTCATCACAAGAGCACTATGATTTTAAAAGCTGTTATTTTTTGACTTTTTAATAATGGCCATTCTGACTGGTGTGAGATAGTATCTTATTGTGGTTTTGTTTGCATTTCCCTAATGATTAGAGTAAACATATGAAATGTTTGTTGACCACACATATGTCTTCTTTTGAAAGGTGTCTATTTATCCCCTTTGCTAAAATTTTAATGGTGATGTTTGGTTTTGGCTTGTTAATTTGTTTCAGTTTCTTACAGAGTCTGGATATTAGACCTTTGTTGAATGCATAGTTTGTGAAAATGTTCTCCCACTGTAGGTTGTCTGTTTACTCTGTTGTAGTTTCTTTTGTTATGCAGAAACTCTTCAGTTTAATTAAGTCCCATTTGTCAATTTTTGTTTTTGTTGCAATTGCTTTTGGTGTCTTTGTTATGAAATCTTTGCTAGTGCCTGTGTCCAGAATGGTACTCCTAGGTTATCTTCCAGGGTTTTTATAGTTTTAGGTTTTATATTTAAGTTGTTAATCCATCTTGAGTTGATTTTTGTATATGGTATAACAGGGGTCCCCAATCCCCAGGCCATGGACCAGTACCAGTCTGTGTTAAGAAATGGGGCCATACAGCAGGAGATGAGTGGCAGGTGAGTGAGTGAAGCTTCATATGTATTTACAGCCACTCCCCATTGCTCACATTATCGCCTGAGCTCCTCTTGATGACAGCATTAGATTCTTATAGGAGCACAAACCCTATTGTGGACTGCGTGCTTGAGGGATCTAGGTTGTGCACTCCTTATGAGATACTAATGCCTTACGATCTGTCACTGCCTCCCACCACCCCCACATGGGACCATCTAATTGCAGGAAAACAAACTCAGGGCTCCCATTGATTCTAGGTTATGATAAGTTGTACAATTATTTCATTATATATTACAATCTAATAATAATAGAAATAAAGTGCACAATAAATGTAATACTCTTGAATTATCCTGAAACCACTACCACCCCTGGTCCATGGAAAAACTTTCTTCCACGAAACTGGTCCCTAGTGCCAAAAAGATTAGGGACTGCTGTGGCATAAGGAAGGGGTCCAATTTCAATCTTCTGCATGTGGCTAGCCAATTATCCTAGAACCATTTATTGAATAGGAAGTCCCTTCTCCACTGCTTGTTTTTGTTGATTTTGTTGAAGACCATATGGTTGCAGGTGTGTGGCATTATTTCTGGGATCTCTATTCTGTTCTGTTGGTCTGTGTGTCTCTTTTTTTACCTGTACCATACTGTTTTGATTACTGTAGCCTTGTAGTATAGTTAGAAGTTTGGTAATATGATGCCTTCAGCTTTTATTTTGCTTAGGATTGCCTTGGATATTCAGGCTTTTTTGTGGTTCTATAGTAATTAAAAAAAATTTTTTTTCTAATTCTGTGAAGAACATCATTGGTAGTTTGATAAGAATATCATTGAATCTGTAAATTGCTTTGGGCAGTATAGCCATTTTAACAATATTGATTCTTTCTATCCATGAGCATGGAATGTTTTTCCACTTGTTTGTGTCATCTCTGATTTCTTTGAACAGTGTTTTGTAATTATTATGGTAAAGACCTTTTACCTCCCTGGTTAGCTGCATTCCTAAGAATTGTATTATTTTTGTAGCTACTGTGAATGGGATTTTATTATTAATTTGGCTCTCAGCTTGGACCTTGTTGGTGTATAGGAATGCTGCTGACTTTTGTACATTGATTTTGTATCCTGAAATTTTGCTGAAGTTGTTTATCAGATGCTAGTAAGATTGCAGAGAATACGGAACACTTATATACTGCTGGTGGTAATGTAAATTAGTTCAGCCACTATGGAAAGCAGTTTGGCGATTTCTCAAAGAATCTAAACAGAATATCCATTATTTCATTATTGAGTATATACCCAAAGGAATATAAATTATTCTACCGTAAAGACACATGCATGGGTATGTTCACTGCAGCACTAGTCACAATGGCAAAGACATGGGATCAACATAAATGCCGTCAATGGTAGACTGGATAAAGAAAATGTGTGGTAAATATACACTATGGGATACTATGCAGCCATAAAAAAGAATGATATTATGTTCTTTACAGGAACATGGATGGAGCTGGATGCCATTGTCCTAAATGAACTAAGGCAGGAACAGAAAAGCAAATACTGCATGCTGTCACTTATAGATGGTAGCTAAAAAATGAGAACACATGGGCACAAAGAGAGGAACAACAGACACTAGGACCTACATGAGGGTGGAAGGCAGGAAGTGGGTGAAGATAGAAACACTCCCTATTGGGTACTATGCTTTTTACCTAGGTGGCAGAATAATCTGCACACCAAACCCCCGTGACATACAATTTGCCTAGAAAACCTGCACACCTATCTCTGAACCTAAACTAAAAGTTAAAATTCAGAAGATAAATTTGGTCTGATGGAAAGTGTGTGTGATTGATTAACAATGTCTGCCTTGAGTGTAGGCATTGAGTGGATAGCAGGTGTGTCATGGTCTTGCTTTCGTGGATCTGAATTGTATGATGGAATTAGCCAAATTTCCTGCTCCTTTCAAATTTCCAGTGACCTCTGAAATATAGAACTTTGACTCCCATGGGTTGATAAATCTTCATTGTGATTAAGAACAGTACTGTTTCACATTATGTAGTGTGATTAGTTTTTATTTATTAGGACAAGAAATAGATTTCCATAGCTTCAAAAGTTATCTTTAATTATCTCTAACTTTGTAAGATTTTATAATATGCCTCCCAAAGCAACATCGTCAGTATTGTTTGAAGCTGTGAACCCCAGGGTAGCCTGCTTGAAAGCCGTTAGCTTCCAGAGTGAACTTGAGGCAAGTAGATGCTGCATGCTTTTGCATAAAGTGAAGGAGCAAGGTATTTTGCAAACAGAGGTCCTCACAGTTATGTACCGATTGTTCTAACTAGTTGATCATCATGTCCCCACCCGAAAGAAGCAATTGCAGATTTCAAGGAGAATGCATGCCCAGTGAATACACTGTGCAGATGACCAGAAATCACCATCTTTCTTGGATAAGATGAAAGCCAGACACTTTGTAAATGAGGTTGTATGCACTTGCTGCTGAGAGAGTGGCCACCCTTCCAAGGTGCCTGATGCAAGGCGGCCACCCACAGCTGAGTGTTATGGCGGATGACACTGACAAGCATCTTCAGTTAGCCTATTACTACGATTGCCAGATAACAGCATATATATGTTATGACATCTCCTAGCACACATTCAGAAATATAGAAGTACAAAAGGATTGATCCCAGACAGCAGACTTTTACTACTAAATGTAAAAGAAGAGGGAGGAATAAAAGATAAAGGTATTTCATTCAATTGACCTGCATCTCATCAAAGTTCAAGAACGCACTGATGTTTACCAGCCATGAACAGAATTCTGGGTGTTTCTGTGGCAAGAATAGGTCGTGACAAATTTTTAGAGATCTGTCAACACCATTAATATTTATGATATACTTCAAAAGCAGCTATTGCAGTCACCTCCACAGCAGACTTGTAAACTGGAATCATTCTGTTTTGTTCAGTGATGAGTGCTGAATGACGGGGAGAGGGATGATGGGAGGGTGCTTGGCTGCTGTTTTGTAGCCCTTACAGGTGGGAACATCCCCAGCTTGCTGTGTTCTCGGACAATAAGGTCCTCTGGAAAAATAAGCACCATCCCTGTTGTTGGGTGAACTGGTTATTTATCACAACATGAAGTCATGAATACCAAGTTGTCTATGAGAGACACGACAAAGGATTGCTTCTAAATTTCTGCTCCCCACCCCTCCAATTCTGAGACACCTGCTCGGAAATGCCAGAGCATACTCTTTGCCTTCAAGAGACTTTATTGACTTCTATGCTGCTGAACACAGATGATGAATGTAGCTCTGTGTCCATCTTGCTAGTCTTCAATTTCCTTAGAAGCATAATAATATAATGTGTTCAGACTGCCTGAGTTCAAATTCCAGCTCTCTTTTGACTAGCGGTAAAACCTAGACAATTTTCTTAGGATTATGTGACCTTAGGCTCTTTATCTGTAATGGGTAAAACAAATCCTACCCCAAATACCTTCACCAGAGTATTTTGAAAGATTGAAAGTATTTAATTCACAAAATACTAGGTGCACAGTAACAGAATGGAAATGAATGATTCCCTTCATTTTAGGCCTATATGTTTTAAAAGAGGGAGAGAAGGAGACATTTAAGAAAATTGATATTCAAGATGATTAAGAGAAGAATGTCTGGAGCACTGACCAATCAGAGCAGACACCAGCTCCAAGCACATGGTCCAGGCTGAGTATAGCTGCTGTGTCTGCATCACCCTGCCTCCAAGAGGTGCAGGAACAAGTTGCTACATACTTCCTTTGTGAAAGGAAAACAAATCTTGGGGTCCCAAAATCACTAAGCTAAAGGGAAAAGTCAAGCTGGGAACTGCTCTGGGCAGACCTGCCTCCCATTCTATTCAAAGTCACCCCTCTGCTTACTGAGATAAATGGATATCTAATTGCCTCCTTTGGAGAGGCTAATCAGAAACTCAAAAGAACGCAACCATTTGTCTCTTACCTACCTATGACCTGGAAGCCTCCTCACAGCTTTGAGTTGTCCTGCCTTTTCCAGAATGAGCCAATATTTATTTTACATATGTTGATTGACGTCTCATGTCTCCCTAACATGTATAAAACCAAACTGTGCTCTGACCGCCTTGGCCAAATGTTGTCGGGACCTCCTGAGCCTGTGTCATGGGTGTGTCTTCAACTCTGGCAAAATAAACTTTCTAAATTAACTGAGGCCTGTCTCAGATATTCGGGGTTCACACCTTGCATAGTGTATTCCCGATTCTAGCATTTGTTAGTGGCTTTTATTAAAACCTACTCTCAAGAAGATATTTAAAATTATGTTAAGCTCTTTCTCTTTACTGCAAATCTCTGACAAATAGTCATATTTGTTATATAAATATGTGTATATGTACACTTATTAATATATTGGCATGCCGTACAATTCACCTATTTTCAATGTTCACCTATCCAGTGATTTTTATTACATTCACAGAGTTGTACAATCATCACTGCTACTAATTTTACAACATTTTCATCATTGCAAAACCTTGTACCTATTTCCCCCCAACCCTCCATCCTCCACTGTTGCTAGGCCCAGGAAACCACTAATCTATTTTCTGTCTCTGTAAATTTGCCAGTTCCAGACATTTCACATCAGTGGAATCAAACCATCTGTGGCTTGTATGTCTGACTTCTTGCATAATGTTTTATGTCTGACTTAGCATAATGTTTTCAGGGCTCATCCATGTTGCGGCATGTATTGGTGCTTCCTTTTTTTTCATGGATAAATCCTATTCCTTTATGGGATGCACATTTTATGTTTTCACTCGTTGGCTGATGGACACTTACTGTCGTCAACCTTGCGGTGATGTCTGCCCTGCTCCCCAGCACTCAGCCATTCATCTGACCCTCCCTGCTTGTGGATTTCATGCTGGATTACACTCTTTACTCCTCTCCACTTTCCCCACCTCCCCAGCCCACCAGCAGCATGTGAATAAATTCAGTCTCCTTGCCGGAGCCTCCCCGTCCACCAGCACAGTGATGGTCACACAGAGGCTTGCAGCCTTAAAGGTGCATTAGCTTCCATCAGCCAACACCATTACCAACTCCTTGGAGATATAAGGCCCTATGTGTTTTGGTAATAACTTCAGTTTTTATTAAAAATAATGCTGCTTATAAAAATTTCAAGATGTGTAGAAGCATGAAAACAAAAAAAATCTCAAATCGTAAGACTTAAATTTTTTTATTTTAAATATCAGACAACCTTCATCATTCCAGGCATCATTCTAAGCATGAGGTACATGAACAAACCATCAAAAGAATGAGAATAGTACGTTATAAAATTGCAACTTGTACTCTGAATGCACTTTCTGATGAAAATGTACTAAATTTATTTTTACTTACATTTAACAGGAGACCAAGAATCTGAAGTGACATTACTCAACTTCAAACAAAGTCTAACTGACTACAGTAGATATTGGTTTTGAGAAATATTCCGTTGAGGTTACAAAAAGTGTTTATGCTAAAAAGCAATTCAATTTCTAGAGTCATTGTTATAATTGTTATGGATGCTATTATTGTTTAAAATTCCGTGATTTTAGTTATAATAGTATGGATGGACTCTCTTTTTTAAAAGATGAAGGAGTTGGCAGTCTTCCCACTTCTTTTACCCTATGTCTTCATTAGTTGCATTAATTGTTTAACATTTGGAATATTTGCCTGCTGTGGTGGAATCCTAGCTTTTGCAGTCATTTAGTCTTGTGTCTGTATTTATCCTATGCGAAGCTCACTGTATTAGTTTGTTCTCATGCTGCTATGAAGAAATGCCTCAGACTAGGTAATTTATAAAGGAATAAGGATTAATTGACTCGCAGTTCCTCATGGCTGGGGAGGCCTCAAGAAATGTACAATCATGGCAGAAGGAACCCGTTTACAGGGTAGCAGGAGAGAGAATGAGTATCAACTGAAAGAGGAAGCCCCTTATAAAACCATCAGATCTCGTGAGAACTCACTCACTATCACTAGAACAGCATGGAGGGAACCAACCCCATGATTTAATTATCTTCTAGTGCTTCCTCCCACAATACGTGGGGATTATGGGAACTACAATTCAAGATGATATTTGGGTGGGGACACAGCCAAACCATATCACTCACTTTGTCATGCATTCATCTGCTTCTGCTTCTCTTCTTCCCAAAATGCTTTGGTGGTGTTGATCTGTTGATGGTTGGTTTTAACTTTCTTATTATTTTCCATCATTTTAATATAATCATGGAGGAGAAGAAGGGACTTTACCCTGTGATCAGTCTGCAGAATTCAATGGGGAAGTCCTACTCTGCCTTATAAACTGCAAGCTGCTGTGCAACTCTAAGGAACAGTCAGTCATTTTCTCAGCAAGTGTTGACTGAGACCTGTGCCCCAGGCTCTGGGATTCTGGCTGGACCTGAGCAATGAGCAGTGCCCAAAGCTCAGTTCTGTGACCTCAACAGGGCTTTAGGAAGTGTGTTCTGCCCAGTTACAGACTTTTCCTACTTTCCTAAGGACATCGCTTTAATAGGAAACGAGGGATTTCATTCTGGATATCTATGGCTGCATAATAAACTACCACAAAACTTAGTAGCTTAAAACAAGCACAATCATTTATTTAGTTCATGCGTCTTCAATTTGAGGTGAATGATGGGCATGGATGTTTTTCTGCTTTATAAGACGTGAGGCCGCAGCTAGGAACATGGGACAGTTGTGGGAGGTAGGAATGACCTCATAGTCAGGGCTGAAGTCATCTGAAAGGTCATTTGCTCACATGTCTGGCTGTTGGTTGTCAGCCAGTACCTTGGCCAGACGCCTACATATGGCTTCCTCATGTGGTGTGGGGTCCCTCACAGAATAGCGGCCATATCTCAAGAGTGAGGGTCCCAAGTGGGACCCAGTGGAAGTTGTGTTTCCTCTTGTGATCTCACCTCACATGTTACATAGAATAATTTGTACTATGGTCCCAGATCTGCCAAGTTCAAGAGAAATGAAATGTAGACCTCACTTTGGGATGGGAAGAGCATTAATGTCACATCAAGATAATATAAAGCGTGTCTTCACAGCCTTTTTGGTAAATACAATCTACCTCAGGTTTTACTCCACAATTAAATAGCAAGCTTAAGACCCTGAGATCCTTGAGGAAAATAACCTTTTCAAAATTACATGAAGAAAACTAGAGTTTTTAATTGACAACAGAAAAGGAGCAAGAAAAATTGCAAGAGACCATGCAAGGGGCCTCTGTGGACCTTGGGACTGACTTGGTAACCTTTCCTGATCTCCCCAGAATTATCACTACCTCTGGAAAATATTTACCTTTGGCCGATGAGGCAGCTCATTCATAGCTGATGATGATAAGGTCCTGATCTCTCTCCAGGGGACGGGAGCTTGCAGATGGAGGCAGTTACTCAGCACAATGAGCTGCCCAGGCAGTAGAAAACCTAATGGGACAGAACACAGTCTGATTTCTGAGAGAGCTATGCAGCCACCTCGTGATTTTCACATCCGATCAGAGTTCCCATTTGGATGTCCCCTGTGGGCTGTTCAGAACTCCTGTTTAAGAGGCAGCTTTGTGAAGCAGGTTCACTTTTGCAGGGAGAGGGGCTGTGTCTGGCTATGCAAGGCTGCCTTTGTTATCTGCTTGTCAGAGGTCAGCTTTGCCCTGATTGTGCTGTCCTTCTGACCTACCAAGGAGTGAAGGCACAGGGTGTCTTGAACAGAGTCCCCCAAACTGAGGCCATATCTGCATGCTTCTTCATTGCAAGGTGACACCAAACTGATAAAGACAGAAGTGAGATAAAGCTAAAATGAAACTGTTATAAATGCAGAGAAGACATCGCCTGGAAGAAAAATAGAAATTTGAATTCCAAAATGGAAAGCTTGAATGGAAAGAATGCCCACCTGCGTCTTTACCCTTGGTCACCTGTGGTGTCATTTGCCTCCCAATGCCAGCCATGGGGTTCTAAGGTCACACAACTCCCATGATGCCTGGCACAGAGCCAAGGACACACAGGTCAAAGGTCCTGAAAATGTCTCCAGGAAACTAGGTTTCTAAAGTGAATGTGTGCATAGACTGGGGGGGAGAGGGGACAGGGGAGAGGGAGGGGAGCCTGGGGAACTGGAAGGCTGCTTTCCGACTAACAAGGGCACCACGACTCAGCCCCACCCAGCTTCTGTCATGTGGGTGTGTGCAAATAGTACGGGAGACTTACCAAGACTGCAAGACCAGTCTGAAAGCTCCATTTTCTTCATTGTGAAATCTTTATGCTTTAAAACATCAGCCCAAGTCCATAAATAATAAATAAAGAACTTTGGAAGAATCATTGCTGTTCAGGCCCTTGTTGGATCCGAAGCATTGGGAGGGAAGAGATCATCGTATCTTTTTCATCTGTGTAGCCTAAAGAGTGCCTGGTATACATGAGTGTGCAACACAACAATTTTTAGCAAACTTTCCAAGGTACGCTATCATCATCTTAATCCAATTTTACAACATTTTTGTCACTCAATAAGACTCCCTCAAACTCTTTTGGAATTAATCTCTGCTCCCATTCCCAGGCCCTGCCAATCACTAACCTACTTTCTCTATCTAGAATTTCCTTTTATAAATGTGTCATATTGGTGGAATCAGGTGTGTTCTCTTGTGTCTGGTTTCTTTCACATCATGTTTTCAAGGTTCATCCATGTCATGATCCGTGTTGTATGTAGCATGTGTCAGCGCTTTGTTCCTTTTCACGGCCAAATAACATTCCATTGTGGGGATACATGACAGGTTTTTAAATCTATTTATTCGTTGGTGAACATCTAATTGTTTTCACTTCTTGGCTTTGATGAAAAGTGAAGCTATGAACATTGCTGTGCAAATGTGTGCACTGATGGTTTTCATTTGTCTTGGGTAGATACCTATGAGTGGAATTGCTGGGTCATTTGGTAAATAGCCGTGTAATGTTTTCAGAAACAGATAAACTCTCCTCACGGCAATGATAAGCGTTTCTGTTTTTCCACACCCTTGACAACACTGGTTAATGTCTTCCCATTAGAACAGTTTCAAGGTGTTTTTGTGGTATTCCTGGAAGTGGTGAGAGCTTTATGGAAAGTGAAAAAGGGGCTGTTTTTGCTGATATATGAACCAGGCTACCTTAATCTGCTAAGTTATTATGTTTGCACCAACCTAATAGGTTCTGTCAGGTGTGGGTGGAGACAGTGAGGATCTGCTCAGTTGGTTACTGAGACATTCAGCAGGAGAGCTGAACTAGCCCGGGAGTGAGCTGAAAGGAAGTATACTAGAGACTCAGCATTTCCACTCCTAGGCTTTTATCCCACAGATAGTCTAAATTACAAGGACAAAGATGTACATCTCCAATAATATACATCACAGCATTATTCTTTTTTTTTGTTTTTTTGAGACGGAATCTAGCTCTGTCACCCAGGCTGGAGTGCAGTGGCGCAATCTCGGCTCACTGAAAGCTCCACCTCCTGGGTTCACGCCATTCTCCTGCCTCAGCCTCCTGAGTAGCTGGGACTACAGGCGTCTGCCACCACGGCCGGCTAATTTTTTGTATTTTTAGTAGAGACGGGGTTTCACCGTGTTAGCCAGGATGGTCTCGATCTCCTGACCTCGTGATCCACCCGCCTCGGCCTCCCAAAGCGCTGGGTTACAAGGGTGAGCCACCGCGCCCAGCTAGCATTATTCTTTGTAGCAAATTTGGAAACAACCAAAATTTCTACCTTTATGAGACATCTTGGGTAAAATATGGAATAAGTAATCATATACCAGTACAATGGTTACTAAAAATGAGATAGAGTATTCTCTCTATTGATATGGAACATCCACCAATATATTTTGCTCAAGTGGAAACCAAAGTGCAAACCACTTTGTTTCATATGCTGCTGTTTGTGTAAAAGGTAGGCTATGTTTACCTACATGCGTGTTTTACATGTCTGTGAGTGTGTGTGAGTGTATGTATATTTGTATATGAACAGGCTGTTCCTGAAAAGATAAAAAAGAAAAGGAAGATGGAAACTAGAGCCCTAAGATTCAAGATTGGCAGTATGAATTTGCAAAAATAAAATATATGTATATATATTTTTTATGTGTATATATACACACACATGTACTTATGTATACTTCTATATATATACTTATATATATCATATACACTTATATGGGTGTATATATATCAGTATATATATATACACACATAAGAATATACACAATCCAAATAAGTGTTGAAAAAATAACAGCAAATGAGCATTCATGGAATTAACAAATGCCTAAGAAATGAAGCATTACCAGCATAAGATGATCTGTTTCTCTATACATGGGCCGTTTAACACTCTTTGTCTTATTAGGTACATGTATTACCTATTCAGTAAATGCTTTGAAATTGAAAAATATATATATCTCAGTAAGGAGCAGCATTATAACAGAATAAGTCCCTCAAAGCAAAAGCAAACCAACAAACCCAATAAAAATTTATTTTTCCAAGATGACACCAAGGCTGAAACATAATGTGAAGCTAAGTCTCCCTGGAACTAAGGTCATCATTATCGCCACTGCCTCATGTTGCATCGTTAATAAGCCCAAATGCTTTGTGGCTGGCCAGGAGCATTCCAGACATCCTAGGGTGGACATCCTGCCATTGAAATGGCCCCCAGGAAAGGGCATCATCATTGACAAGTAGGCTCAGCTCTGTGGCTGCTCAAGTCACATATGCACCAACCACCAGTTTCATCCTGCCTGATTCAGGCAATGACCTTGACTCCAATTGTGAGAGAGAGAGAGACCTTGTAATAAGTCCCTGACTTTTTAGAACACTGAGTATCACCAGATAGGACGAGGAAACTCTGATATGGTCAATGCCTACCTGGGAATTTGCAGCAGGAATGCTGATGAAGATGCGAAATCATATCCTTAGAGTCATTGAGAATATTTTTAGCCAACTTGCAAGATTTAAATTGAATGGGACTTCTAAACCTCGACAAGGACATACACAAGCTGAAACAGCCTCGTCAGTAGGACAAACAACAGCTTTTACTCAATGAAGCTTAAGCAGAAACATTTGACAAAATGAGCTACCTGGGGCTTAGCCCAGTCCATCGCTGGCTGTTTCCCTACACTCAAGGCAGCAGGGGCCAAGGTGGGAAGCTTACCCTCCTGCCTGGGGTGATGTCTGTCCACACCTCACCAGGCTGTTCCATACTGCGTGAAGACATCTGATCCAGTTTTAGTTTGGCCATCATCTGTCCCCAAGCAGGGAGGTTGAAGAAGCAGATAGTCCACAGAAAGAGCAGGAGCAGAGGCTCCAGAGCAGAGTCCATATGGACACTGCTAGGTCTAGGTTCAAATCCCTGCTTAGTCACTTACTGGCTGTGTGACGTTGGTCAAATCCCTGAACCTCTCTGAGCCTCTATTTTCTCGTCTACCAAATTTGTGTTGCTTCTGAGAGAGTAAGAGTGGTGCTGATCAGAGAGTCCTGCACTTAGTAAACACATGGCCAGCAACAGAGGAAAAGTGGCAGGAATGTGGTTGCTACTGGAGAACTAAAATTACGAGCTTGCCTCATTCCACATGGCACGCCTATGTGATTGCAATCTGTAAACCTGTGGGCTCGACACAACATCTTTTGGCCCACTAAATAGTTTTCTATTTTTGACTTAATTTTCAAGGTTTGATTTTAGGAATTTTATTTGGAGTCAAGCATTATGGATTAACATTAAAAAAAAAAAAAAGAAAACATTCAGCAAAAGTGGATTTACATTACCCACTGGTAACAATAAACAGAAACCCCAGACCCTCCCTCCATCATACTGGAGATTATCCACGATCATCACTCACACATGTATTTTCTCGTGGAGGCTTTTGCAAAAGTCTCCTGAATAGGTGCTATTGTATCTCCATTTTATAAGCAAGGACGCTGAGGCAGAGAGTTTGAAGAACTTGCCAAGGTCAGACATCAAGGTAGTGGCAGTCTGACCTTGGCCAAATCCCTGAGCCTCTCTGAGCTTCTACTTTTCTGTCTGCCGAGTGGAGATGACACCACTGAGAGAATAAAGGAGGAGTGCTGGCCAGAATCCACACTTCGACCACTGCCCTCTTCTCCATAGCAGGATACTCAGCTCTGTGGCTCCCTCCACCCCAACCAGGCTGGCTTCTGTCATTTACCCACCCACCTGCCTTTCCTTCACATTTACCCCTGCCTCAAATAGCTGAAATTCATGGGATAAAAGTTCACCGTGCCTGATTTGGATGGTGACCTTGTAGATCACCTTGTCCGTCTTAACCTCCGGGACCCAGGTGGGGAGGGAGATTTTGCTCAGGTCGTTATCTGGCTCTTTCTGGAGTTCTGAGAGCATTTACTGATGATCACTCAACCAGTCGGGAGGTGAATGACCGGAGAGCCGGTACCACTGGAGTTCCAGCTCTTTCCTGTGTAGTCTTTTTGCCTCTCAGTGAGGAGGGTAATGACCTCTGTTAGGAAGGCTTTGCTCATTTTAGTACCATGCCCCAGCAGTTGTCACCATCGCAGGCAGGACACACAACCCATTCCTGTTAGTGGCAGAACAGCTCATTCATCGCAAATGACTAACAATTAAGAAGTCATTTGGATAGAAGCCACTTACATTTTTCACCACAAGGCTCATTCTCCTGTTACTGCCAATCTATTCAGCTTTCTCCTCCCAGGCTGCAGCTGATTGCTCCGTAATTTCAATGTGAGCTCCAGTTCAAAGGGCACCATTTGTAACAAACATCTCATATAGCAAAATGGATAGATGGCAAATGGATTCGTGAACACAGAAAGATGCTCTCAACATCATTAGTCATTGGGTAAACACAAATTAAAACTGCAATGAGATGCCATTACATACCAATTAGAATGGCACCTTTTAAAAATTTAAATTTAAAAAAATCTATTAAATTTTTTAAAAGATTTTGCAAGTGTTGGTAAGTATTTGGAGAATCTGGAATGTTCTGCTGTGGATGGTAAAATAGTATAGCCACTTTTTTTAAATTAAACATACAACTTTGCTGTGATGAAGCCGTTCTACCTCTAGGTATTTACCCAAGAGAAACGTAATTGTCTGTTCATACAAAGACTTTCCATGAATGTTCTTAACAGCTTTATTTGAACTAACATGAATCTGGAGACAGCTCAAATGCCCATCAATAGGTGCCTAGATAAACAAATAATGGTATAACTAATACTATGAAGCTGTAAAAAAATGTTAATACACATAACAAAATGCTACTAAGCTATGAAAAGGAAGTTACTTTTGATATATGCTATAATAGTGATAGATCTGGACATATGCTAAATCAAAGAAGCTATGCAGAAAGTGTATGATTGCGTTTTTAAAAATCATTGAGAATGCAAACAAATCTACAGTGTAAGAAAGTAGATCAGTAACTGTGTGCCGATGGGGAGTGGGGACTCCAGGGAGAGGTGAGCAGGAGGGATTACAAAATGGCACAAATGAACCTTTTTGTCTTTTCTTGACACAGAGTCTTGCTCTGTTACCCAGGTTGGAGTGCAGCGGTATGATCTCAGCTCACTGCAACCTCTGTCTCCTGGATTCATGCCATTCTCCTGCCTCAGCCTCCTGAGTAGCTAGGATTACAGGCATGCACCACCAAGCCTGGCTAATTTTTGTATTTTTAGTAGAGACAGGGTTTCACTATGTTGGCCAGGCTGGTCTCAAACTCCTGACCTCAGGGTGACAAACGAGCTCTTTTGGTCATTATATATATTTAAATTTTTAACTTTTAATATATGTACATGTTTGTTACATGGATAAATTGCTTGACGCTGAGGCCTGGGGTCCCAGCAATCCCATCACCCAGGCAGTAAGCGTAGTTGCCAACTACAGGTGATGCTTCAGGCCATGGCCCTCTCCCTCCCTCCCTCCTGGTCTAGTGATCCCCAGTGTCTCTTGTTGCCATCTTTGTGTTCAAGTGTATTCAGTGTTTACCTCCCACTTATAAGTGAGAACATGTGATATCTGGTTTTCTGTTCCTGAGTTAGGTAACTTAGGATAATGGCCTCCAGCTCTATCCATGTTGCCGCAAAGAACATGATTTTGTTTTATGTTGTGGCTGCATAGTATGCCATGGTGTTCAGATACCACATATTCTTTATCCAATCCACTGTTGATGGACACTGAGGTTGATCCTATGTCAGCGCTGCAATGAACATATGGGTTCGTGTGTCTTTTAGATAGAATACATTATTTTCCTTTGGATATAGACCCAGTAGTGGGATTGCTGGGTGGAATGGTAGTTCTGTTTTAAGTTCTTTGAGAAATCTCCAGGCTGCTTCCCGCAGTGGCTGAACTAGTTTACATTCCCACCAACGGTGTAGGAGCATTCCCTTTTCCCTGCAGCCTCACCAACATGTTTTCTTCATTGGCCATTATCTTGATGGTAGTGATAGTTTCCCAGGTTTACATACACATGAAAACTTAAAAAATATTATCTGTTAAAATATGTTTATTTTATTTTATATCAGGTAGGCCTCAATAAAGTTCTTTAAAATAGTACTTGATACATGGTAGATATTTGATAAATACATTGGTGGGGAAAAGGGGCACAAATTGAGATACAAAGAACAATGTAATCCCTTCTGTTTTTAGCCCTATTTACTCCCTTACTGCATTCAAGGAACTTAGTACGTGGGGAGGGGGTTGTGGTTTTGCTGGGACATTTGTCAGGTGAGAGGCTGTGGGGGCAGGCACAGGGCCATTCACTGCAGCTCTAACTCTGCAGACAGCTTACTTCTTGAAATCCTTGCAGCAATGAGAAGGAAATGCTAGAACGTAATGATTATGTATCGTGTGTCTCCTATATCCCAACCCTGGGCAAGATAAGAGGTAATGGGCACTGGAAATAGATGAGTCTGACAATCCACCAGACTAGATGCGTCAGCAGTCACATAAAAAGGAATGCTTCCAGTCCAGCCTGGAAAAGCTGGAGAACCATGGGGACTAGATGCTGTGGGAACACTTAGGGTAGGGCTTGGGGAGGCAAGAAAGAAACCGAGTCATTCTGTCAGGCCTTGAGCAATGAGGTCTTGAGGGACACACAGGCATTTTCTATCCTGGGAAGTCAAAGCACAACATTCCAGGCATGGATATGGACCTAAATAGCAGAGTCGATGTGTGTCTGGAGCCCCTCCATGAGTCTTGTTTAAACTATAGTTGTAGGTAAGTGTGGAGAGGCGAAGATATTGTATGTTGTAAGGGAAAAGGAGAAGATTGTTTCTCGGAATCATTTTTCAGCTCTGAGGCCGATCCTTGGTGTAACCTGAGGGGTGTTCTTTCCATCTAACTCCCTCCTTCCCCATCATTTTGCTTCATTTCTTTTCTCTTCTGTGTTTAGTTTTTACACTAACTCTTTGCCTTCCACCTTCTGTTCCTCTAAGTGTGGGGCAATTGCATTTTGCATGACTGAATGAAGGCAGGAGAAGAAGATGAGCCCATTCCTGGGCAACCACACAGCACAGAAGCAAAGAGCCCTGGCTCTAGAATCAAACACCAGTGGGTTGAATTTGACTTAGCACATTTTTAGCTCTGAGACCCTGGGGAAGTGGTTGTATTAGTCTCTTCTCACACTGCTAATAAAGACACACCTGAAACTGGATATTTTATAAAGGAAAGAGATTTAATTGACTCACAGTTCCACATGTCTGTAGAGGCCTCAAAATCATGGCAGATGGTGAATGAGGAGCAAAGTCACATCTTCCATGGCAACAGACAACAGAGCATGTGTCAAAGCATGCCCATTTATGACACCATCAGGTCTCATGAGACTTACTCACTACCTTGAGAACAGAATGGGGGAAACAGATCCCATGATTCCGTGATCTCCACCTGGCCCCGCCTTTCACACATGGGGATTATTGACAGTTCACGGTGAGATTTGGGTAGGGACACAGCCAAACCATATTAGTGGCTGAAGCTCTCCGTGCTCTTGTTTCCTCTTCTATTAAATGGACACATTCCAACACCTACCTCAAGGCTGAGGATCAAGTGAGGGGATGCACAGGGTGTGCTTAGAAGAACCCTGGCATTCTGCAAGCATCCAACACATGTGGCTATGACAAGTAACTGTTGTCATTTTTATTATTCTTTGACATTCCTCTGTGTGCTTTCCTTTCTCTAGGACTCCCTCAAGGCCAGTTTTGTTGCACTAGCCTGTGATACCAGGGTGCAGAGGGCACCTGGCATTGCTCAGGGAAAGCTAGCTGCCACACGGTAGTCAACCTCAAATATGCCCTTGATGGCAAATCTACCTGACCCAGATGCCCAACTATATCCAGCACCAACTGCAGAGTCATCTGTGCCACGTTTGAGATACGCTTTATGTTAGTGTCCTATTGCTTCTGTGCCAAATCATCAGACTAAGTGGCTTAAAACATCACAAGTTTATTATTTTACAGCTTTGGAGGTCACAAATACAAAACGGGTCATCGGGCTGCTTTCCTTCTGATGGCTCTAGGGGAGAATTCATTCTTTGTCTTTCCCTGTTTCTAGAGGCCTCCTGTGAGTGCAGGGTCACGGCCCCTTCCCTTCATCTTCAGAGACAGCGTTGCAGCATCTTCAGATCTCTCCTCTGAACTCTGCTCTCTTCTCTTCGTGGCTGAGCCTCTGCCTCCGGCTGATGTTGCCTTGTCTCTATCACATCACAGCCTTCTCCACACGATTCCTGCTCCTTCCTCATATAACGACTCTTGTGAATACTGGGGGCCTCCCCAGATCATCCAGGAAAATCCCTTTGTCTCAAAATTATTAATTTAATCATATTTGCAAAGTCCCTTTTACCACGTAAAGTGTTAACGTCACAGGTTTTGGAGACTAAGATGTGGACACGTTTGGGGGCTGTTATCAGGGTTACCACACCCTTCATCCTAATTAAGGGTAAAATCTGCAGGGAAAATGCACTGTGGCTCTTCCATGTCATCACTGCTTCCTCTGTACTAGAGACTTTTTGTGACATCCAGTGTTTTCTAAAGGCGTGAACAGGAAACCCCAGTGCAGACTCATGAAGCTTTGATGGACTCAGGGTAGTGACAGGACACCACTTTCAGGCAGTGGTGCAGAGGAGAACAGTAGAAACCGTGGAGGAGAGGAGGATGGGAAAAGGAGGAGGGCACGTGACTTTGTTTTTTTTTTTGTTTGTTTGTTTTTTGGTCCAGATGTCCACAGAGTGAACTTAACATTTTATTACAACTTTGGTGGAAGAGCAGGAGATCATCTATTTCAAATTTCTGTTTGAGCACTAACTGTGTAATTTTTTCAAGGTTCTTTTGATGGCCAGCTGTCTACACAATAACCATGTTCTACTTCTTTAATAACACCTGATTTCCTGTGGGGCAGTTATGTTCTCAAAGTTCCTAGCATCTCCTGTATGGCCTTGTAACTTAATATTGGTGGATGTGTATGGGTTGCTTTCAGAGTGGCTAAATAAAAGGAGTTGATTCAGTTTGCAAATTAACCGTTTTGTCTTTCCTTGCTATCTTCCTTCTGCTACTTTGAACTTGGATGAGATAGCTGGAGCTCCAGCAGCCATATTGGACAATGAGGAACCTTGAAAATGTAGGCTCCAGGCTGGAATGGCAACAAATAAAGGTAGAAGCACCCTGAGTTTTTTTTCCTGATAATGATGAAGTTGTCGTATCAGTCCTGGACTTTTTCACCTTCAGGCTTCTTTACATGAGAGTGGGATGGATTTCTATTTTACTTAAGTCACTGTTATTTTGGGGTTTTCTTACATATAAAACTACTTCAAATTCTAAATTAATAAATGGTATACCTTGTTTTATGAACACACTTTTCAAATGTTGACTGAAAATTTAATTATCTATCTTCTTCCATTGATCAATATAGCTGAGATGTGGTCACTTCATTCCCCATTATTAAAAACTGAATATGCTTCAACTTTGTCATCTGTTTCTTTTCTTCTTAACTTTTTCAGGGAACAAATGTATCCACACACACTGAGTGAGTGAAGTTCATGACAAATTTCCTTTATAACTAAAAAAATAAAAAATCATGTTTTGCTAATATCCCTATCCCTGTAGTCATGGGTATGATAAACATCTTTAACACACACTGCCATTGGGAAGATCAAATGAGATACTACTATATGTAAAGTTCTTAGCATGGCGCTTAGCATGGAGTGAGGGTCCAAGCATTGCAAGGTACCCTAAATGATGATGCTAGGTTCAGGCATCTTTTCACAGTTAGGTATGTTTCTTCAAGCTCTTTAAGCCATTTAATTTCTAGAAGGTCAAGCAGGCAAGTGAAATTCCTCATTGTCACATGTTACAAATCATATAGCACTCCAGCAACCTGATACCATTTCAGGTCATCCCATTCCAAAGACCAAAATCTACTTTGGAATAAGATGACCTGAAAATGTATGATGTTAGCCACAAAGTTGCCTTCAATGCTACCATTTAATGTGTGCCAGCACCTGTGCTGTGTCTTTGACATCTTTTTTCTCTTTAAATCCTTTCGACTTTCCATATTGAAGATATAACTATCCCCGTTGTTCAGCTGAGAAAGCTGAGGGTGATTTGCCCGAGGCAACGCAGCCAGAAACTGGCAGAGCCAGGATTTGGATTTTGGTTTCTCTGCCATGCTAGTTTAGCAGCACATCAGGACTGAAAAACACAGGTCTTCAGTAGGTAGATTTATTATTCTTTCTGTGAAATCAGAATCATTTTTACTAACGAGTTTCGAGTTTTCTGGGGTTTTTTTTTTCTTTTTCTTTTTTTCTGAGATGCAGTCTTGCTCTGTTGCCAGGCTGGAGTGCAGCGGCACTATCTCGGCTCACTGCAAACTCCACCTCCCAGGTTCAAACGATTCTCCTGTCTCAGCCTCCCGAGTAGCTGGAACTACAGGCACCTGCCACCAGGCCTGGCTAATTTTTGTATTTTTAGTAGACATGGGATTTCACCATGTTGGCCAGGATGGTCTCGATCTTTTGACCTCATGATCTGCCTGCCTTAGCCTCCCAAAGTGCTGAGATTACAGGCATGAGCCACTGCACCTGGCCACCAGTTTTCTTCATAGAAAGGTGACTACATTTTTGCAAGAATAAACTTGACGTTCAAATAACAAAAATAGATTCTATTATAAAATTTTTATTTAAAAATTGGCATTAAAGTTTAACTTGTACATCTACTTAATTTCCATAAAATGAAACGTGACCCCAGTTTAGGGACATCCTTCACTGAACAACCTTCAGGAGGCCGGCTGAGTGAGGAGCCTTCAGGAGGCCGGCAGACTGAGGAGCCTTTAGGAGGCCGGCTGAGTGACCCTTGGTCCACGTGCATATGGAGTTTAGCTGGCCTGTGGGTGAAAGTAACCACACACTTCCAATGAGATAGTGAGGTCTGAAGTCCTTTTCTCTCCAGATCACCTTGAATAGTCAGAGCCTCAGTAAGCCTTGCCCGGGTTATTCAAGAGTGGTGAGAATTCTCAGCATAGCGATTGAAATGGTCAGCTGCTGACATGTGGTTTCTGGCATCCCAATGTGTCATTTCAGTTTATCTCCACCTGGAGACTTTGCCCCTGTGTGTCGACCCAGTGACGCTTCATCCCACAATCTGAAGGCTTAACTGAACACCTTTGAACTCAGGAAAAGAGCGAACACCTGTCAAATGTATAATGATAATGTCCCTTTTTGTTGTTATTGAGATCTATATTTTCAAAGGGCCTTGTTGTGCTCTTTCATTTTTGATGGTGAGGTCTGAATGTCGAAGGTACAAATCTTTGCCTTGACCTTCCAGCAGCATTAAACGGGGTTTGATGATCCCTTTATTCTTCAGACCCCTTCTTCACTTGGCACCTGAACACCGCTCTGTTTATTATTTCCCTGCCTTATTAATGGTACATCTCCATTCCTGTTTCTAGTTCTTCCTCTTTCAGCCTGAAGCCTGCTTTTCCTTCACTACTAATGGCTAATTTCTCTCTTCATTCGCGTCACAGCCCAGGTGCCGTCTTTCTAATGTTCCCATGCCCTGGGGCAGGCTCCTTTGAAGGATGCATTTAGGGCCCAGAGAGGACCATCCACAGACTGACTGACTCTGCATGATGGATGGAATCCACCCGCAGGGCACAGAGGCTCACCCATAGCCTGTGAGTCTGCATTCTTGAGACTGCAAGTGTCTGAGTTTCTTTATATCCGGTCTATTGAGAAATTTGGGGCTAAACGTATCAATTCAACATCTGTTTTGTTTGAATGATTCCATAGAGTCTTAGATCATGATACAGTAAAATTTTATGTTAAATACTTTTCAAATGTAAAGTGAACCCACATAGAAAAAAAAAGTGTTCATTTTTCTATGTTGGAGGAGTGCTCGCTGATAATAGCCAGGGGTTTAAGCCCAGTCGAGTCACTTAGGGTCAATTTCATGGGTCATAAGTTGATGCAAAAGTTAGCAACTTACCCCCTAGGAACTATGAAGACATAAACATCTGATTGCAGATTTTCGAGATTTTTAAATTTGTTTTTCAGTTTAGTTTTGTCTCATTGTATTTCAAAATGAATCGCACCTGTTACGTGAACTATCTGATAAAAGTTCACATGACAATGACAATATAACATCATATTCTGTGGGGTAAGATGACCTGGTTTATTTGTACTTTTTTAAAAGTTCTCTAAGACAAAAATTTACATAAAAGTAGTTTTCTAGGGAAGTGGGGAAGTAACATAGAGAAGTCCATGGAAGTGTGTTAACGGTTAGGTTAACACCAGGCAGCTGGGCACTAATCTTGCTGCAGGCCTTACAGAGACTATAGGTTGTACCTCAGAATCTTCTCTACAGTGGCAAAAAAAGTTGTTATTTCAAATCATCTGCTAAGCTTAAAAATAACATGGAAATATGTGCAGTTTGCATTGGTGACAAAGACACTGGCCTATGATTACACAATAATACAAACCTAATGGTATAAGCAGTAGACTGCGAATCATACCATAATCACAATTGAAGAAAATGCTGAATGAAAGTAAAAACTGATTTAATGAAAGTGAAAACTGTGATTCCTTCCCTTTTGTCAACTAAATTCCACAGAACTAAATTCCATCCACAGATCCCAGATTAAGGAAGCCAGAAGAAAGAGGAGACAGACACATGATAGAAACACAGACAGGTGAACACATATATTGTGACAGGAGGTAGAAGCTAAGGAGGTCAAGCTAAGAGTGAGGATGAACTAACCAGGAAATAACCACAATTTTATGTACACCAGGAGGGACTCTCCAAGAAGATGCTATTTGGGGAAAGACCTGAATAAAAGGAAGAAGGGGCAGGAAAAACACTAAGCACAAAATCTTGGGATCAGGAAAGAGAGTGAAAGTTAGGAGTAGGTAGGGCCCAAAAAATCAAGAAAATTGCACCCAATCTCAGAGTGACTGTAAGACCCAAGTCACAGACAAGAGATCAATACTGAGAGAATATAAAATATAACAAGTAAACAAAGGTTTGAATTAAATGTCACCTTGGGGTCAAATGATTGCATGGCTCAGAATTGTAATCACCAGGTTGGGCTTCCAGTAAACTAGGATCCATAGATCATTGTGGATAGATTTTTTTTAAATGTGGAAGGTGATCATGAAGGTTGATTCTCCAGCTAGAACACACTGGGAGTGGCAGCTATTGTTTTGCTTATAAAACATGCATTCTCTGCCAGGCACGGCAGTTCGCGCCTGTAATCCCAGGACTTTGGGAGGTGGAAGCAGGTGGATCACATGAGCTCAGGGGTTTGAGACCAGCCTAGCCAATATGGTGACACCCTATCTCTACTAAAAATAGAAAAATTAGCTGGACGTGGTGGCGCGTGCCTATAAAATGCCAGCTACTCAGGAGGCTGAGGCAGGAGAATCACTGGAGCCCAGGAGGTGGAGGTTGCAGGTGAGCCAAGAATGTGCCCCTGCACTGCAGCCTGGATGAAAAAGCAAGACTCCATCTAAAAAAATAAATAAATAAATTTAAAAAAGAAAAGAAAAAGAAAAACACATACATTTTCCCTTTTGTCCACCACAGACCAATTTTCCCTTGGAGAACCATCTCCCCTGGACTCCCAAACTATGAGCTTTGGGTGGGGCCGATGCCCGGTCCATCCAATCCACACATTCTATTTCTGCGGCTACCAAAGTCACTTCGCAAATAATCGCCTAATCACAAAGACTTCAGTGAGAATTTTCCCAGGATTTGTCTTGAAACTACAGAGCTTTTAAATGCCATCCTGCGTCTACTAAAGAAGAATGTTTTCAAGACGGAAATCAACACAAAAGATGGTACAGTAGAGGGAAAAAATAGAGAGGAACAGTTTTCTGATGACTCGCTTTAGGTCCCTGGAGCTACCCCTGGGCTTTTCATGTATAAGATTCAATGGCTTCCTTTTCTTTTCTTTTTCACTTAAATACTACATTTTTAAAATGCAAATTTTTGTCATTTTGAACTAAAAATGTCCTGACTTGTTGAGGATTCGGGAAGATGAAAAAACACATTATTGAAATGAAAATAATAGACCAGAAGAGTCTATATCTATATTTAAGTCCCTACCACAGAAGGGACTTAAAAGTTCTCAGAAAGCAACCCCTTTATTTTTCCCATGAGAAAATCTGAGAGCCAAAAGTGACTTCCTTAAGGTCAAACAGGCAGTGGGAAGAGGCCTTCTGAGTCATAGGGAAGAGACATCTGTCTCAAGACTTCATATAGTGTGGCGCTGGCTGTTTCTAGCCTAGTCAGACAAGAAAACAGGAGTCATTGTGCATTAATGACAGCCACAAGTGTGTCAGAGAATAAATAGCAGAAAACATCTGCTGGAAACTAGGGTCAGCAGCTGCTGAGGAGTGTGTGTGTGTGTGTGTGCGTGTGTGTGTGTGCATGTGTGTGATTGCCCCATCTTCAATCCGTCTGGTGTATTTATGACATTGAGGGGCCCTCCAAGTTTGACAGTCACCATCACTAAAGCTTCTTGAGCCCCTGAGGTCATAGGAATGGAAGGCCAATTCTATATACTCAGTTATTGACGGAGGGGTGCAACACGGAGCATCTAAAGCACTAATACCTTAGTGACTAGGGAGGCCATTGTGGAGAGGGGAGAACTGGACAGATACGGCTACTGAGGCTAAATTCTAATGACCTCCAGTATTCTTTTCTTTTAAAAAGTATTTATTTTTATTTGTTAAACTCTTTACCTCTAAGAACAATATGCTATTCTGTTATTAAAACGTTGCTCATGAATACCAGCTATTTTGGGATCATGACTCAATAATGGATTACGATCTATAGTTGGAAAAAAAGATCTGCTTTACAAGAATTTGGCGTTTAAGTGAAGTCCTGCAAGGTGAGGAGTTGAAGGGAGTAGGGGAAACAGCACTCAAGGCCGTGGGGTCCGTGTCTGTGTGGGTCTATAATAGGAAAGAGCCTGTTATGTTTCAGGACCTAGAGAAAGGCCAGTGGGACTCGTATGCATTGAATGTTGGAAAATGTTTACGAACGAAGATTAGGGATGTACACAGATGGCCAATCATGTAGGGCTTCCCAGGACCATAGAGAGAGTTTAGATTTTCTTCCAATAGCAGTGGGAAGTCACTGGAGTGTTTTAAGCAGGTGAGTGACATTATCTCACTTTTGTACATTAAAAAAAAATGAAACTGGAAGTCTGGGTGCTGCATGGGGAGTGGGATGAGGGATCGCAAGAATGAACGGAGAGAAGCTACCTTGCAGGCTGCCATCAGATTCAGGTGAGGGTGCTGGTGGCTGGGAACAGGTGGTGACAGAGGAAACGCTAAGATCATGTTGAAGGGCAGCCCACAGCCCCTGAGCTGGTTTTTCTGTGTAGCCTGAATTGACCTGAGTCAATAAAGTACTAGGGAATTCTGGGTAGCAAAGGCTTGGTGGTCAGTTGCATTTATTGTTAGTTACGATTCCTTTGAAAGATGTTTTTAGCCAACAGGAAATGTAGCCCTTAGAACGTTTCCAGGAATAAATCATTTTCTATAAACTATAAACAGGAGCACCACTGCTGAAGATAGACTTGGCATCCTGTCGTGACGTGCTGCTCTCAATGCGGAGATGAATAGCGCCTGTTGTGCTAGCAGGCAGGATGTTGACTCAGCTGCCAAGTGGTTTTGTTTTGAGGTTGATCTCCTTTATTAATGGAAACCAGTGCTTCTCTGGGCCTAACTAGCTCCATGGCGCCCCGGCTGGCTGGGCTGCTTCAGAGGGTTGTGTCCACGTGCCCTCTGTTGCCCTCTCACATTCTGCAGTATAAGGTACGGGTTTCACTGTGGAGTGTGTGTTTCTGTTTCTGTTTTCATGGCATCACCAGCAGGAGAAACTTCTGTTTGTTTCTGCTCTATTGTGGAGAGAATATGGGAAACGGGCAAGCAGTCCCCTCCATGGAAATGGATGTCAGGTCAGCCTGCCCCTTGGGTTGCTGTGCGGTGCTTTTAGAACTTTTCAGGGAGACTGAATCACCCTGTGACATCACCTAAAAGACCCAGGGGAAGCACAGATATGAAGGAGGCCTTGGTGACTCACCTGGGAGACAACTCTACCTCTCATCCCTTCACAGACTTGCTGTGTGGGGTTAGCGCCCTGCTGAGCCTCTCCATTTTAGTTACCTCTGTTGAAAGGCCAGGTTCACCTCAATTTGGCCTTTAGTGACTAATATGATTTGGCTGTGTCCCCACCCAAATTTCACCTTGAATTGTAGTTCCCATAATTTCCACGTGTTGTGGGAGGGACCCAGTGGGAGGTAATTGAATCATGGGGGCGGTTGCTCCACGTTGTTGTTCTCGTGGTAGTGAGTGAGTTCTCACGAGAGCTCATGGTTTTATAAGGGGCTTTTCTGGCATTTTGCTCGGCTCTTCTCTTTTCTGCCATCATGTGAAGAAGGACGTGTTTGCTTTCCCTTCTACCATGATTGTAAGTTTCCTGAGGCCTCCCCAGCTATGCAGAACTGTGAGTCAATTAAACCTCTTTCCTTTATAAGTTACCCAGTTCTGGACCACTCCTTTAGAGCAGCCTGAGAATGGACTAATCGATGACTACTCAGTTCTTTCAAATATAAGCAGTGGTCTATTAGCTCTTGATTTAGAACATCCAGTGTGCGAGGAGTGAAATAAAAGACTGAACAACCTTGAAGGCATTGTGTAAACACAGGGAGAGGCAGAGAATTGTAGCAACATTCAATCTACCATAGGAATCTATTGTTAGCTTTTCTTACACCCCTCAATAAGCTTATACACAGGGTTTTATTGACCAGAGTAGGTTACTAAATTTCTGAAATATAACTTATTTAACCAATTATTTTTGTGAATTAAAAAAAACTTTCTCAATTTTTGATATTAAGCAGTTTCCATAAATATTTTCATATGTCTTTATCCTCCTGTCTTGTTATTTCCCTAGATTATTTATTAAAATTAAATGATTAGTTTTTGTAAATAATTTTAGCAACTTGCTATACATTACCAAAATATTTTTGCTGAAAATTTGAGCCAATTTATGTTCTCACTGGTAGTGTAGAAAATGCTTATACATACTGAAACGGGGTAGTACCAATTTATTTATTTTAATACTTGCTAATTTGGCAGATAAAATATTATCTTGTTTTTATTTGTATTTCTCTATCACTTCTAAGGTAGAATTTTTGTGCTTATTGATTCCTGATATTTATTCCTTTGAAAAGTAGGACATACATATTTCAAACATTTTGAGCTTTTTAGCAACAGTAGGTGTATTAAGGCCACACAACTAAAAATTCTCCAATCCTTTTCTCAATAATTCATTCAGGAAATATTTTTCGAAGACCTGTTTATACCAACTGGGAATTTTACAAGGACCAAAACCACAGCATCTCCGTCTAGATTTTTATAGGAAGCCGGAAAATAAGACACATAAGTGACGTAAGTAGAGTGTGAGATCATGAGAAGCGCTAAAAAGGAGAAAACCATGAAGCCAGGAATGGATAGCATGTAAATGGGCAAGAGAAATGCTTGCAACTTAGAGAAAGTCCTAGGAAATGCTCTCTGGAAAGGTGGCATCTGAGTGAAGATGGAAGGAAGTGGGTGGATGAGCCCTGTGGCTCATAGATATATATCTATATATATGTGTGTGTGTGTGTGTATATATATGTATTTCTCTTTCTGTCTCCTAATATAGATATAGTATGTATTACATATATATTAA
>NW_012103587.1:4707917-4762933 GCF_000951045.1 Mandrillus leucophaeus
TGGCACGATTTCAGCTCACCGCAGCCTCCGCCTCCTAGACTCAAGCAATTCTTTTGCCTCAGCCTCTGAGTAGCTGGAATTATAGGCGCACACACGCCGCTACCACCTGGCTAATTTTTGTATTTTTTGTAGAGACATGGTTTCACCATGTTGGCCAGGCTTGTCTTGAACTCCTGACCTCAAATGATCCACCCACCTCGGGCTCCCAAAGTGCTGGGATTACAGGTGTGAGCCACTATGCCCAGCTTCTTGAATAATAAATAACCTCTCATTTTTCCTCTCACATTACTTGCAGTAATAGTTCTTGGCACACTGCATTTTATATGAACCCCAGACTCGTTTTATATACCATCTGATATAATAAATTATGCAATTTTCTCTTCAAATACAATGAAAAAATGATTACAATAGTGGATAATGTCATTATCCTGTAGCATCCATGCCATGGTGTAGAAGACTGAGCACAGCTGATAGAAAGTAGTGACTGTGGGTTTCCCCCCAAGCCACTGAGAAGAACTGGTGGGGGAGGACGTCTGCTTGGCCCTTACGCTGACGTTTTGATGGATAAAAGGGCAATGTGCCCCCTTCCCTTGGTACATTCACTGTCATCTCAGCAAAATTTAGAGCTTTTGTGACCAGGGATTCTCAATCTCACCACTATTGATATTTGGGGGGGATAATTCTTTGTGGTGAGGGAGTTCGGTGGGTTTGGGGATGTTTACTGGTGTCCCTGCATTCTACCCATTAGGTGCCATTCCCCTGCTCTGAAAACTAGCAACCAAAAATATCTCAAGACTCTGCCAATGTGCCGTGGGCTGGGAACCTTGGTCTAGAATAAGCAGATCAAGATCTGCTATAACCCTGTTGGGGAGGAACACAATGAACACTTTCTAAACCAATAGTCTTGGCTTCTCAGTCTTCCTCTCCGTGCCTAGGGCCCTGCAGAAAGGACTCCTTCTGTTTCCTGCTCACTTTGCCCACAAAGTCACTGAGTCTTTTTCTTTGCAAGGTCTGGGCCCTGCTTATTTTTGAGCAACTACGTAATTCTCAGGATGTTGGTTAACTTAGAGTTTAGTAGCTTTACTATTTTCTTTCCTTTACTCATATAGTTTTTAATCCTCTGTGGGCCTTAGAACCTGACATTTATACAGGTCTTGCAAAAGTCATAATGGAGTTTTCATCCCATGTAGGGTCAGGGAAGGGTGCACTGGGGGTTTGGGCTGTCTAGAGCAGAGGAGCACCCTGGGCAGGCAACTCCCAGAATGAAGAGAAACTGAAGACCATGGATGTCCCCCAACCTGCTGAAGCTTGAGCGTCCCAGCCAATATCCACCTGAACACACACCCGGATGTGCCAAAATGATGCCATAGATTGTGCTTTATACAGATGCACCATGATCAAAATGGTGCTGTTCTCATCGTAGATGGTGTAGCTTTGAGCGTCTAGCAAAGCAGCTTAGTAGCAGGTGGCAATGCAGTGTCCTGTCCTCGCCAAATCAGCAGATGATTTGCTTGCTAACAGATGGGTGTGAAGTATTTTGAGAAAGGGGTGCCTTTGTCTACTTCATAGATGTAATAGACGGGGTAGTAATGGCCACATGGTCACTGAATGTATTGCTTTCTGAGCTACTCTGGGGCAGTAATTAATTCCATTATATTTCTAAAACATTGACTGGGCCCCTATTACATGCCTGAGGCATAAAAGGAACAAAGAATACAGTCCCTACTGCGTGGGACTTGCACTGTCATGGGGGAGGTAGATGATCATCAACCAGGGATACACTGGATCCTGTGTTTGCAGTTGTAGTTAAGTGCTGCCAAAGAAGAGTTCAAGTCTACGTGAAAATGCAAAAAAGAGGGAGCCTCACCATGGTGGTCCAGAATGAACAGGTCAGGTGAATGGAGTCTGCTGGAGAAAGCCATGAAATTTAGACTGAGGAGAGTGGACTTTTACCTTATAGTCTAAAGTTCCCAAAGTGGAAGACACATAGCCCTAATGGCATGATAATTTCAGGCCGTCCATTTTACAGTGGGCATAACACAAAACTAGACAGTAAGAGAGTGACCTGTACTCAGTTCTCTTTAAGTCTTTGAGACCAGTTCAAGAAGAAAATTTGAGGTTGGTGTTGCTATACCTTTATTACCTTTTTATACTTGATAACCTTGCTCTATCCCCTCTCTACAAGGTACAGGTATTCATTATGCATTATTTAACTTTTTATTTTGAAACAATTATAGATTCAGAGGAAAATACAAAAAATATATATATATTGTATACGATTCATCCAGGCTCCCAGTGGTAACACCTTGTTTAATGTCAGGAAAAGAGAATCGACCTGGTACAATCCACAGAGCCTGATCAGATTTCACCAATTTTGTAAGTATTAGGTTGGTGCAAAGGTAATTGCGATTTTTGCCATTAAAATAATGTCAAAAACCGCAATTACCTTTGCACCAACTTACTACTTGTGTGTAATCCTTGTCCTTGTGTGTGTGTGTGCTTATGTATAGTTCTAGGAGATTTTGTCTTATGTTTAACCCCCATTCTTTCATCTACTTCTGTGAGACTCCATCTTTTCTGCCATCAGGGACTTCCACTTTCTATCTGATCAATTTTTGATCTCTGTTAGCAAGCAGGTAAGTACCATGGAGGCAAAAGTCAGGGTCTGTTCTATATCATCTATGTTAATAACTGACTGGGAGATTTTTTGTTTAGGACACCAATCAGTTGACCTTCCTGCCTAAGGCTGTATCTGCAGAGATGAGAAGGACGCTTGGCTTTGGGCTGACTTGGCTCCACTCATTTTTCCCACAAGTATTTATTGAGCATTTACTAACTCCAGGCCTTGTGCCCAACGCTCTGGATACCACACTAAGGGAGGTGGGCCAGGCCTCCACGCCCATGGAGTTCACAACATAGAGTGAGAGACAGGCAATTGACCAGAAAATAAGCTAGATCGTCTCAGAGACAGAAACGATGTGATGGGAATAGCACAGCATGGGAAAGTAGAGACTCACTTGAGGTGGAGTTGGCTTCACAGTGGGCAGGTTGGGGAGTGAGGGGAGGATCCTGCTGGGGAACATGTGGACAGAGACCTGGATGATGCCTAACCTCCAGCCAACAAGGGAGGAGCATGGAGGGCTGGGCCACTGACCAAAGCTCCTCGTCTGCAGAACCCTCAGGGGAAGTGGAGCCTGGACTCTGTGTCCTGAAGCCACCTGGACCTTCTCATGGACAGGACTCTTTGCAGATGGTTGATTCCATCTGTTACCTGGATCCATCGCTTCCAGCCTGTCTCCCTGCAACTTCCTTACCCCTCTGGCATTGGTGTCAAAGGCTGTTGCAGGAGTGTGGACCGGCCACAGGTGACGCAGGATCAGCTTAGATCTTTCCGTCTGCTCTGCCGTCTGTGACTCAGTAACTCAGCAGCCAGGGCTGTTTTATCCTCCCCTCAAGAGAGGTGACCAGTAAATTTAGAGTTGAGAAATGTGTCAGAAGTCTCTGAAATTGGTGGAAAGAACCACAAAGTCTACCCTGAGGCGAAACTGACAGTCAGACAAAGAACGTGACTTATGTTTTTACAAAAGAACTAAATCAACCAGGTAGAGCCTGGTTTGAGGTGACTTCTCTGTAATCTGAATTCATTGGCACAGATGGCCATGTATTATTTCGATTCAGAAGGAGAAACTGGCAGATACCTGCACTATACCTACTAAACAAGAAAAAAAGTTCATTTTCCAGGCAACCTACAGAATGGGAGAAAATTTTTGCAATCTACCCATCTGACAAAGGGCTAATATCCAGAATCTACAAAGAACTTAAACAAGTTTACAAGAAAATATCAAACAACCCCATCAAAAAGTGGGCAAAGGATATGAAAAGGCACTTCTCAAAGAAGACATTTATGCAGCCAACAGACACATGAAAAAATGCTCATCATCACTGGCCATCAGAGAAATGCAAATCAAAACCCCAATGAGATACCATCTCACACCAGTTAGAATGGGGATCATTAAAAAGTCAGGAAACAACAGGTGCTGGAGAGGATGTGGAGAAATAGGAACACTTTTACACTGTTGGTGGGACTGTAAACTAGTTCAACCATTGTGGAAGACAGTGTGGCAATTCCTCAAGGATCTAGAACTAGAAATAACATTTGACCCAGAAATCCCATTACTGGGCATATACCCAAAGGATTATAAATCATGATGCTTTAAAGACACATGCACATGTATGTTTATTGTGGCACTATTCACAATAGCAAAGACTTGGAACCAGCACAAATGTCCATCAATGATAGACTGGATTAAGAAAATGTGGCACATATATACCAGGAATACTATGCAGCCATAAAAAAGGATGACTTCAAGTCCTTTGTAGGGACATGGATGAAGCTGGAAACCATCATTCTGAGCAAACTATTGCAAGGACAGAAAACCAAACACTGATGTTCTCACTCATAGGTGGGAATTGAACAATGAGAACACTTGGACACAGTGCAGGGAACATCACGTACTAGGGCTTGTCATGGGGTAGGGGGAAGGAGGAGGGATATCATTAGGAGAAATACCTAATGTAAATGACGAGTTAATAGGTGCAGCACACCAACACAGCACATGTATACATATGTAACAATCCTGCATATTGTGCGCATGTACCCTAGAACTTAAAGTATAATAAAAAAGTAAATTAAAAAAAAAAAGAAAAAGAGTTCATTTCCCCATAATTCAGATGGTAGTGAGATAAAATAAAATTCCTGGCTGGGTGCGGTGGCTTGTGGCTGTAATCCCAGCATTTTGGGAGGCCGAGGCGGGTGGATCGCTTGAGACTAGGAGTTCGAGACCAGCCTGGCCAACATAGTGAAACCATGTGGCTACTGAAAATACAAAAAATTAACCGGGCATGGCAGCTGGCACCTGTAGTCCCAGCTACTTGGGAGGCTGAGGCAGGAGAATCACTTGAACCCAGGAGGCGGAGCTTGCAGTGAGCTGAGATCGCACCACTGTACTCCAGCCTGGGCAACAAACTGAAACTCCATCTCAAAAAAAAAAAAAAAAAAAAAATTCCTAAAGAAATAAATTAATAATTGAATAAAATTATTGGGAAACTTACTGGCATGGTTAGGTTTTTTTTGTGTTTGTTTTTAAACACAGAGCAGTTGTTAGAAGGAACATTTTCATAACAGCCTGCTCTAGGTTCAAGTCACGGTAGAACTGTAGATGCTAGATCACTCAGTCAGTAGGCTGACCCATCGAATGACCTGTGAATGGATTCATCCCCACGTAGTCTGCCTGCATTTCCTCTGTTTATCATCGATGAGATCTTGATCCACTTTCTGTGCCTGGCAGTGTTCTAAGGTCCTGGCTCTCAACCGGGAGCCATCCAGACAAATGCTATATCTTCCCTTGTGGTTCTTTTCCACAGTATGGGCAGTCCATGAGCCTTTAGATGGTGATGAGTACTTTGGAGAAAACAACATAAAACCGGCCACTGGGAAAGAGACCACTAGGCTGCTGGACGGGGGCTGCTTTATGCAAGTGGTCATAGAAAGGGAGTTTGAGCAGGCAGCATGGGAGCAGAGACCCAGATGTAGAATGCTGGTGTTGCTCAAGCCAGTATCAGGAGGTGAGAACATTACAGACAGAGGGACTCACATGTGCAAAGGCCTCGAGGTAGTGGTAACCTCAACTGGTATGGAGAACACACAGAAAGTCAATTGGGCTGAGCCAGACTGGTAGGAGGACAGAGAGAGGAACAGTCATGGTGTCTTCCTCACCACGGTGTGGGTCTGGATTTATTCTAACCATCTAACCAACAGGAGCCTCCTAGGAAACATATTTCTGGATAATGCAAATATTTTTTCAGCTTTTTCTATAGCATGGTACTGTCCAGTAGGAAAGCAACAGTGAGAGAGAGAGAAGAGGGGGAGAGAGAGATAGAGGAGAGGGAGAGAGAGAGAGAGAGAAGGAGAGAGAGAGAGGAGAGAGGGAGAGAGGAGAGAGGGAGAGGAAAGGGAGAGAGTGAGAGAGAGAGAGAGAGAGGAGAAAGGGAGTGACAGAGAGAGGGAGGGAGGAGAGAGAGGGAGAAAGGAGAGAGAGAGAGAGTAGAGGGAGAGTGAGCAAGAGAGAGAGGAGAGGGAGAAAGAGTGAGAGGAGAAAGAGAGGGAGAGAGAGAGGAGAGAAAGAGGGAGAGAGAGAGAGAGAGACATGCCCAAGACTGCAACACTATGTCCATACAAATTAGCACACATAGAAACATATTTTAATACCCACAATATAAATCTTTTTTATTCCCATTAAATCAGTTCTGGGTTGTTTCCAGACATTGGCATCTCCGTATTGCCTGGGTCCCACAAAGCATAGGCTGGTCACTAATGTGGTCATGCATTTAGGGGGCAAGGCAAGGCCACTGCCGTCTTAGCTTTGACACTCACCTCCCTCAGCACAGGGGATGAGGGGCTCCAGCTCCCTTATGTCAGGTAAGAAACCCCAAGCCCCCTCCAGCAGACATGAGAGGAAGTGGATAGTCCCGCCCAGGTTGGGTATTGGATAAGCATGGGTGTCTGTCCAGGAGCAGCTTTGAAAAGGCAGGAGCTAGTGGCAAGATGAGGAGGGTCTTTGGAATCTCAGCATGGTCCCATTGTGACCCTATTACAGGTAAAATCCCCTGAGCACTTGTTCCCCAGCAAGGCTGATCTCTCTGGGAAAGGACACGTGGTTGTTCGTGACTTACACATTGAGACAGTGTGCAGGCACCACCTCCACAGCCGGACAGTGTGCTTAAACCAGTGTGCTTACTCTACTACATACAGGAGAGGCTCTGGGTCTCCAGAGCAATTTGTAAAACCTGCAGGAAGAGGAGGTAGGGTAAGATTATTATTATTAACAATAACAACGATTGGAATTTATTGAGCATTTACTATATGCCAGCCTCTGTGCCAAGCTATTGATTCCCTCCTTCCTTCCATCCTCCCTTCCTTTATTTTCTTCCTTTGGTTCTTCCTCTATTCATTATTCAATCAACAACCTTCATCTTTTGATCTATACATTCAACAAGGCTTTGCTATGACCACTCTGGGTCAGGTACTGTTCTCAGCCTGGGGACACAGTAGCCACCATGAGGGAGACAGTCCCTGCCCTCAAGGAGCTGATGTTTGGATTGGGAAACAGACACAGACATGAGAAGTTGCGATGATGACACATACGATGGAGAGAACACCACCAAGTAAAGGGACAGAGAGGCAGGGGTGCATGGGGGCCATTTTAGAGGGGGCCGTTTTAGTGGGGGCCATTTAGAGGGGATGACTACTCTAGGATAGCCCACCTAGGAGGAGATATCTGAACTTCAGTCAGGTGAGAAGGGACCAGCCAGCAAAGGTCTGGGGGAAGATAGTCTCAGGCAGGGGGAATGATAAACATGATGGTTCAAAGCACAAGTTTGATGTGTTTAATGATTTATATTAACTTTATATTGAATAGTCACAGTAGCAGAAGGAAGGAAGGAAGAGAAGAAGGAAGAAGGGGAGAAAGGGAGGAAAGAAGGAAGAAGAAAGAAAAGGAGGAAGGGAGGAAGAAAAGAAGGATGAAAGCAGAGAGTGAGAAAGAAGGAATGAAGGGAGGTAGGAAGAAAGGAAGGGAGAGAAGGAAAAGAAAGGAAAGAAAGGAGGAAGGAAGGCAAGAAGAAGAAATAAAGGAAGGTGGAAGAAAGGAAAGAGATGAAAGATGAAAGAAAGGAAAGAAAGGCGGAAGGAAGGAATGAAGGAAGGAAGGGAGGAAGGGAGGGAGGGAGGAAGGGAGGAAAGGAGGAAAGGAGAAGGGAAAGGAGAAGGAGGAAGGAAAGAAGGAAGGAAGAAAGGAATGGAGGAAAGGAGAAAGGAAAGGAGAAGGAGGAAGAAAAGAAGCAAGGAAGGAAGGAGGGAAGGAAGAAGGGAGGGAGAGAGGGAGGGAAGGAAGGAAGGAAGGAAGATGGGAGGGAGGGAGGGAGGGAAAAAATCATTGTCCTAGAAGTTATGAGAATTAGGTTCACCTTCTGACAGAGCTTCATGCCTAACCTTGAACAAACCAGATGACCTCTTTCTGCCTCAATTTCCTCATCTATTTAGAGGGAATTATCACCCCTTTCCCGTTGACCTGCTAAGGCGTCTGTGCGACCCACTGTTGCACAGGCAGCTTCAGAGGCCTGCCATGCCATGGACAGGCGGGCAGGATTACTGTCACTGGTGCATCACAGACTTCATTGGGACAAAGGTTTACTTGCAGCTGTTTTTGCAAAAGCGTAGATGACGGGGCCCCGTGTCCACACACAATACTGGTTTGTTTCTCTGAATGAAACCAGAAATCTAAATGAAGACTTCTTGTAAAACAAAGCAGCAACTAAATTGGATTTAGGGATTATGAATATCATTTTTCCGGGTCTCCTGCCAAATTACACAAAAGTCTGAAAAATTTAATACTTGGTTGCCTTCATGAGTGAGAAGACATTGAAATAAATTTGAGGCCAATCAGTGTGAGTTTCATTTTCTAGCTGGTAACCCTTGAGGAAGGCGGCCAGGTTTCCTGGGCTTCTGCTCCTGTCTGTCAACGGGGAAGTAAATTCAATGATTTCGGAGATGTGGCCCAAGGCTCCCCTCCTGAAATAAGGAGTCACTCAGCGGTCTTCTGTTCCGTGGGGTTTACATGGCCCTGTGAGCTTTGACATTTATAGCGCCACTTTTGAGAGTCATTTCTAAATCCCATCATGACACATTAACGTGGAAATTAGATTAACTCCGGGCACCCTCAATTTCTTTGAGCATTGCTGGTATAAATTACGGAGTTCAGTAACTTTATGTCTACCCTCCCTCAAGCTTCACCTGCCTTCCTGATCAAGAAAGCCACCCCTTAAATGGATCTAATAAATGAAAGCATGGATTTTTTTTTTTTTCTATCTCATCACAGGATCAGCTCAAATCAAACATCCAAAGCCATTATCCCAGGGCTCCTCTTCCAAATGGAATTTAGAGGCATTTGTTTCCGGGAGCAGCGTAACCTGAATAAATTGCTGAGCTGCTACGGCATTCTGTTCCCAGGGATCGGTAAATAATCTCATTTTCTTTCTCTGCAGGAGGTCTTCAGAGTCCTGTCCACACGTCACCAGCACTGTTCAGTGGTCACCTATCTGTGCAGGGCCTGAGCAGGGCACTAGAGAACATCTGTCTTGGACCTCAATCCCTATAGACCCAGTGGTGCATTTTAGAGAAGAACACAGCTCTGGCAGCATTGCAGAGGAAAAAGCAAAGTTTACATCCTTTTTCTCTCATGGAAATAAACAAGGAGGCCAGGCATGGTGGCTTATGCCTGCAATCCCTGCACTTTGGGAGGCCGAGGAGAGACAGAATCAATTGAGCCCAGTTCAAGATCAGCCTGGACAACATAGTGAGACCCTGTCTCTGCAAAAAAAATTATAAAAGTAAAATCCCAGCTACTGGAGAGGCTGAGGCGAGAGGATCCCTTGAGCCCAGGAGTTTGAGGCTACAGTGAGATATGATTGTGCCACTGCACTTCAGCCTGGATGACAGAGTGAGACCCTGTTTCAAAAAGAGAAGGAGGAGGAGGAAGAGGAGGAGGAGGAGGAGGAGAAGGGGAAGAGAAACAAGACAAGAATCATTTTCTGGAACAGACCCTTCTGCAGCAAACACACAACCTTCATGATGATTGATTTATTTATTTATGTATTTATTTAGTGAGGGAGTTTCACTCTTGTCACCCAGGCTGGATTGCAATGGTGGACCTTGGCTCACTAAAACCTCCGCCTCCCTGGTTCAAGTGATTCTCCTGCCTCAGCCTCCCGAGTGGCTGGAATTACAGGTGCCTGCCACCATGCCAGCTAATTATTGGTGTTTTTAGTAGAGACAACATTTCACTATGTTGGTCGGGCTGGTCTCGAACTCCTGACCTCGTGATCTGCTTACCTCCACCTCCCAACGGGAGAGGATTACAGGCACGGGATTACAGGCATGAGCCACCGTACCCGGCCCTTCATGGTGATATTTACAATATGTTACTGACTGTCAGGTTTCTGCTTAGCAATAAGCAGGCCCAGAAAATGGTTGTCTTGCAAATTAAGAATTCTTTGCAAAAATAGAAAACCAAATGATTTCCCCAGACTACTGGGGTACTTATTAGAGAATGAGAAAGATTAAGCTTTTTCTCTCAATACAGGTGTGACCCATCATGGTTTCTGTATGTGTTTTTCTAGCAAGACAAATGCCAGCAACTGATTGGCTTGTGTCTTGTCTCGCATCGCCTTGGAAAAAGAGCCTACTGTGTGGTCTAAGATGCAGGACAAGAAATGATGGGGTGAGCATTAATACATCAGGAGAAATCAAAAATAGCCTTGCTGCTGTCAGGTCAATTCACACATATTCCTGCCCTGAAGTAGGACTCTGAAACGCTGCTGCAGCACGTCAGGGTGGCTTTGGATTACCATAATTTAGCAAATCATCTAATTTGTATATTCAGCTGACTCAATAGGCATGTCTCCTTGCTCTTTCATTCGGAGAAAAAAAATAGGTGGTGAATAATTATCAAATAGAAGAAAAACAAGTCATTCTCCATTCTTTAATTTGCAATGTTTGAATGACACAAAGAAAGGATAGTTCTTCCAGACTCTTTCTGAGAGCCCCTCTCCAATAGGTGGGTCAATGTGGAAGTGATCGGTAGGAAATGAGATCTAGTCCTCATAGACTCTGGCCATTCCTACTTTATTTCAGTGTTTTCTGAAAGACAGCTACTCCACAGGCTTTGGGGAACAAAAACAAGGTTTCCTATCAGATTTGCCCATCTTTGACATAGAGCCTTCTTTTCTTTATGTTTTCCTGTTCTCTCTCTCTCTCTCTCTCTCTTTCTTTTGTGATGCAGTCTCACTCTGTCACCCAGGCTGGAGTGCAGTGGCGCTGTCTCGGCTCACTGCAACCTCTGCCTCCTGGGTTCAAGTGACTCTCCTGCCTCAGCCACCCAAGTAGCTGAGACTACAGGCAGGCGCCACACACCAGGTTAATTTTTGTGTTTTTAGTAGAGAGGGGGTTTCACCAAGTTGGCCAGGCTGGTCTAGAACTCCTGACCTCAAGTGATCTGCCTGCCACGACCTCCCAAAATGCTGGGATTACAGGTGTGAGCCATAGATGTTTTCTAAAACAACAACAACAACAACAAAAACCTGTCCTCACTTGACAAACCCCTGAGATGAGTTTTACCTGTTGGTGGAAGCTGGGAGTGGATGAGCGAATGATGGCAGACCCAGGGCAAAGGGTGAGTGCGTTGTGCTTCAAGGCTTCCTCCAGCCTGGAGACATCCTCCTTTCCCAGCTCACCTGTATCCAGTCATCTGTCTTTTCATCTCTCTGTGCTGTGGTTGGCTTTTATTTCTTTCTGTCTCTTTATCTCTCTGCTCTCTCTTGGACTTCCCATCTCTCTTGTTAAAATCACTCTGGTTTCCCCACTCAGTTTCCCTCACCTCTCTCCTTCCCTCCTCTACCCTGTCCTTCTTTCCCTTGCCTTCCTTTTCTCCCTCTCCCTCTGTCTCCCTACCTGGATATCTCGGTGCCGCTATCTCTCTCCCCGGCTTGTTCTCTGTCTCTGCTTTGTTCTGTCTTTGTTTTCATTCATGGTTATAATTTCTGCCTGTGTCTTTGGTACCTTTCTTTCTGTTTATCTGCCTTTGACTCCTTATTTAGGCACGTAGGCTCTCACTCTTTCTTTCTCTGTCTGTCTTCCCCTCTCTGTCAGTTTCTGTCTCTGTCTCCCTCTCCATTCTCATCTCCTTTCCAAACACCCAGAAAACAGATCTATCCAAAGGATTGAGAATTAGCCAGAGACTCCAGCCAGGTCTATCCTAACTCGAGGACCTGCCAAAACCTGGCTTGCAGTGACTGCACATGAGGTTTTACTCATGCTTCGATGAAGTCACTATTGTGGGTTTTTCTTCCAGAGAATTTCTTTCAGTGGCGCCGTCTAATCAGGTTTAGGTGTTAATTAAATAACTGCTATTTGCATCCTCATTCTGTAGCAACTTGGTGTTGTATTAAATTTTAAAGTGGCCTAAGCTGGAGAAGATGAGTCCTTCAGTCAACAAAGAAGGTTGTATTAGCAGGTTACGATGTAATTAGGCAGAGCTCGACTGAAGTGCTAATAGATTCACATACAGGGAAGGAATTGGAGATGAGCACGTGTGCACTCATTATTCAGTGTAGTTGCTGGGGTCTGTCAGTAACTAGGACCGCCCCCCCGCCGGAATGAGTGGAAACACGGGGCACACAAATGCACAACCGATTCATGTTGAAACTGGGGTGTTCTCCACCTTCTCCTTCCACTCTCTCCTCTGTTCTCCTGTTTCTCTGTTTTTTCCCCCCAGCATGCTCTGCGTCGCAGCTGTGTGTTTGCTGTTGTCTGTCTCCATCCCTCTCTGCCTGATGGTGTATTCGTTTCATGCTTCTCCTATAACAAATTACCACCCACTAGGTGACTTAAAACAACAGAAATGCATCCTCTCACAATTCTGGTGGCCAGAAACCCAAAATCAGCTTTTCAGGGCCCAAATTAAGGTGCCAGCAGGCCGTGTTCCCTCTGAAAATTCTAGAGGGGATCCTTCCTCGCCTCTCCCAGCTTCTGCTGGCTGCAGGCATTCCTTGGCTTGGGGTTGCTCTCTCCAGTCTCTGCCTCTATAGTCCCATGGCCTTCTCCTGGTCTGTCTGTCAAATCTTGTGCTGCCCCCCTCTTTTAAGGATGTATGTAATTAAATCTAGGGTCCACCTGGATCATCTATGATAGTCATGCCATCTCAAAACCTCTAACTCAATCACATCTGTGAACCCTTTTTTTTGTCATTAAGGGGACATTTATAGGTTCCAGGGATTAAGTGTGGACATCAGTCATCAACCTACCACAAAGAGAGTTTCTGTCTATCTTCTGTGTCTTCTGTCTCTCATCTCTCAGAAAGGGGACCTTTCAGAGGGACCCTCATCTGTTCCCTTTTGGCCCATCCCATAGACTGAACCGTCTCCTCCCAAAAATCATATTTTGAAGCCCTAACCCTCTCTGTGATGGTATTTGGAGATGGGGTTTTTGAGAGATAATTAGGTTTAGGCGAGACCATGACAGTGATGTCCTCCTGCTGGAATTACTCTATTTATAAAAAGGGAAGAGACACCAGCACTGTCTGCCCTGAGGCCTCCCCAGCCATGCCTCCTGGACAGCTGCAGAACTGGGGTAATTAAACTTTTTTCTTCATAAATTACCCAGTCTCAGGTAGTTCTTTATAGCAGTACGAGAACAGATTAATACACCTTCCATCCCCTCATCTTTCGTCTTGGTCAAAGTGCTGCTCATCTTTGTGAACCCCAGTGGGACATAGTATTACTCCTCATTTTAGAGGTGAGGAAAAGGAGACCAGTCAGACGGCTGATTTGCTGGCATGAGATCACTCAGGAAACATGCAGTGTAACTGAGCGTTGAACCCTCATCTATGACCCTTAGCTCAATGCTTCTCATGATGACCCCTCTACCTTCCCAGCAGTGAGGCCAAGGATGTGCCGCAGGGAGTGTAGTAGGGTCTATTCTGATCTCTGGCTTAGATGTGAAAAATGTGACCAGGGAAGGTGCCTTAAATTCTTCAGGATTATGTGAAAGCTGTAGAGACTTCAGGCCAGCAACCCTCCCGGAGGACTCAAGATGAAAAGAGCGCTGACTTTAGTTATGATAATGTTAGAGCGTCTTGTGGACAGCAAGGACAGGAAATTAGCCACCCCTCCCTTGAGGATGAGCTGGAACCAATGCTTTTATTCTGTTTCTTTCTGCTAGAGAAAAGCTCTCTTTCTCAGTGCATGTCTCAGTCAATGACCACCAACTGTCCCAAGCTTATATCCCTTCTTTTCATGAAGAAAGCTAAGACAGAGACTCAATGCCTAAAGCCAAGACAGAGACTTGATGCCTACATTTCATTCCTGTCATGGACTGGCCTAGTTTGGGGCAGGTGTTCACCTATAAACCAGTCAGCATTCCAGGGCAGGCAGGACCATGCTTTCCCTGTTGCTATTTCCATAGAGATGGTACTAAGAAAAGGGAATTTTCTGAGGGGTGGTTAGTACAGCACTGTTTGATGACTTCACATTCTTTCAGTGGACACTGGTTGACCACTCTTAATGTTCTGGACACTAAATTGACCTCTATTTCATGGGCCTTATGGTGTCTTTAGTTTTTCTTGGTGTATTTCCTCCATCTCTCTACGGAATAAACTTTTATCTTTATTGTTGCTTCACTAGCTTCAAGATTTCCACAGAGAGGTTAAAGACACACCGGTTTTATATTTTGTTGCATATATTTTGCAGATATATTTGATCAAGAAAACTTGCTGAGCCAAACATCAAGCCATTGGCCAGGAATCTCCCCTGTAGTGACCCCAAGTGGGGTCAAGTAGGTGGAAGTTACTACCTAGTTTCTCTACGCTGCAGATGGGCATGCGCTGCCCACAAGGAGAGAGAGAATGGAAGCATCTTTCAAACACTTTCCACTCTTCCCCATATTGGCTATCAACCCCTTGACATAAAAGTCATGCATTGAGCTGAACTGAATTTTTATTGCATTTTTCACCAAGTACTATCTTATCTGAAATGACTTTCTTCATTTTCTTCAGGGAACAACAGGTATTTGAGTTTTGAAAGCATATACCAAGATGTTAGTATGTTATCAGGGGACACAAAAATAGAGTTGAAATATTGGGCCAGGCAGGCTCCAGAGATATCTAATGCCTAGTACTGGGATGGCAAATTATCATTTGAGTTGAGCCAAACACCCTAGGTTTTCTTTCACTGACGTTTACAGCTGTCTCACAGCTTTAGAAACCAGAACTGAAGGCAAAGGGAGGAAAACAAAATATCATGAGAGACACATCCAGAGACAGGCGTGGGGATGCCAGCTGATGGCAGATAAAGAAAATGAACCTCTGAGTTGGTTCTTATGCTGGGGACTTTTTGCATACAGCAGAATCCAGGATATAATAAACTATAAGCCTTGTTGTCAGTGTTTATGAGATTTGAGGTTCCTGAGATATTTCTGCCACTCTTACAACCTCATATTACGTAAAATACATTTAATCAGCTATTTTGGGACATTTTGCTTAATCAAGGGTTTTGAAATTTAATTTTGACTTTTGAAGACTCTTTTTTAGATAAGATGAAATTTTAATTTTGTGTATCTTATGAAATAACTGATGAAGCAATTGTTTTGTGGCAATTATGGACTTTAACTTTTGAGTATCTATTCAAATCTGGTTGTACCACTAAGTAGCCATTATTTCAACTGTATCCGTCAGGTGGTGAGAAACAGAAACAGTATGATATGCACATATTTAAGAGACACATTGCAAGGAATAAGCCTATGCAAAAGTAGGGGCTGTCTAAGTGAGTCCAAAATCCATTTGCAGGTTTTCAGGAAGGGGAACTACAAATCCCTCTGCAGGAACTGATGCTGCGGGACATGGGGAATTCCTTCTGTTTTTCAAGAAAACCTCTGCTCAGCTCTTAAATTAGGCTCACCCAGCCAGATTATTGGCTATAATCTATTTTACTGAAAGTCAGTGATTATAGAGTTTAATCACATCTACAAAATACCTCTGCAGCAATACCTACACTAGTGTTTAATTGGACAACTGGGGTCTATAGTTTGGACAAGTTAACGCATAAAATTGACCCATTACTTTATTCAAAAGGTAAAGTCTATAATCGCCACCAGGCAGTTATCATTATTTTGAGCTTCAATCTTTTGTTAATAAAATGAGGACTACAATACCAGCCTCTTAAATGGATACCATAAGGATTAATGAGATAATAACAAGAAAATTGATTACTTACTGAGGTGCTTACAAAGTACCAGACACTGTGCTTAGTGCTGCACTATCATCATATGTTAATATGCTTTGTATAGTGATATGAATGTGTATCATCAAGAGATAATGAATGTACATTACTTAACACACAACTTGACAAATAATTAAGGCTTTATTAAAAGTTGAGTGATATGATTTAAGTCCTTTGTAGCACTTACATATTATTATTTTTTGTATTTGTTTGGTTGTTTTTTTAATCCTTTCTCATGATCTGAACTCCATAAGAACAGAAACCAAGTCTTAGTTCATTTGTTTTCTCTGTGCTGCACACAGCAGGAACTCAAAAAATGCTTTCATTTTTCAATGAATGAAGGTGCATATGAGACAGAAAGAGGTGTCAAGTTTTCCTCAATCATCCATGACATTAACGCAGGCCAAATAACACTTATAATATTCTTCCTGCCCAGGACCAAAGGGAGTCACGGGGAGCTTACGGACAAGAAGGCAAGGTAGACTAATTAGACAGATCTGTTTTGTGATTTCTAGCTTGGACCCTCCTTAGAAGTCTTTGACTCAAATGTCTAGAAATCACCATTTTGTAGGTGTTGTTACTGTCTTATTAATTTGGGAGGGACCGTATGATGTAGGGGTGAAGAGCTAGATTTTAGAACTCTCATATGAATTCAAATTTTGATTTGATTGATTAGCCCTTCTGGATGAATTATGACTTGTTTTTATTTTGTTTTATCTTGTATTGACACACACACACACACAATTTGTTTATTACACAAATAATATGTAAAGTACTTACTCAAAAATAAGTATAAAGATTAGGCCCACTCTTCTATTTATCTGTTGATAAACAGAAAATATTTAACACGAAGAAATAGTTTCTCCCTGTATCAAAAGTAGGCAAGAATAGTGCTTGGAATTTCTGAGAAGTTAATAGAGAACTTTGAAAAAGATCAGTACAAATGCTATTGTTGGGAGAGGTTAGAAAGATTTACATGGTTGCAAATAATTGTGTAAGAAGCCTGGCAACATAGTGAGATGATGAAGAAAAAAAGTATCCCAGACTCAAACATAGCTTAAGGACTAAACTTTCAAACTCTAGCATTTTGGTCCAATCCTGACCCCACCACTTTCTAACTCTTTGAACTTGGCCATATCATCTCAAGTCTTTGAGCCTCATTTCCATTCTCTGTAAACTGTGGATGATAATCATAAAATTGAATTAATTCTTATATGGAATATTGGCTCCAATGTGACCATATAGTGCAAAAGTTGCAAATTGTCAAGGTAACCCTTGGAAAGCACTTGTCATATTCCTCTGAGATTACCAGGACCTGAATCCCTAAACACTCGCAATATAAAGAAATACTCTTTCCTGTTTCTCTTTGCATGGGCTGTCTCCAAACTCCCTGTTACAACACAGAGCAAGATCCAGTTTTTTAGAGGGTGTCGGGGGATCAGAGAGTAATTCTATTTTTCTCTCATTCTTCCTTTTGTTCTGAGATCATATAATCAAATGATGTATTTGTTAAACATGTGTATAATGTAATTCTACTGTGAGGTTTTGGGAAGGAGAAAATAAGATGATGTTTATAAAAGGCATTGCATAATGATTTATTATGTCAAGAAACATTACTTATATATGAGTTAGTATGTACATGTAGGCGTATACATCTCTATAATTTTAACCCTCACTTAAGTATAAGTTCCACCAGGTAGAGCACGTCCATTTTATTCACCCATACTTATCATCCGAAAGGTACTCAATGTGTATGTAGAATGAATGAATATTAGAGTTATTCCAAGATACAGTGAGCTCCTCGAAGAGTAGCCACCCACACCCAGCCTTGCTAAAACATCCCCAGTGAATGTTCTGCCATTGCAAAGCTTCAAAAAGGAGAGGACCTGAGTTGCGATATCTTTGTTGAGGTGATTTAACTCGGTCTTGAGACCTTAGGAATTATGATCCCAAGTCTTCTTTTGATTTCATGGAATGCTTTTGTTCAATGTAGAGACTGATGATGTCCTCTGAGCAGAGTGATGCACGAAGACCTTTGTGATCTAACAGGATGGAACTTATGTCTCCTGCCCTTTGTGGGTTATAATGAGGCTAATTATAATAAAACGTTAATTTTTTTATAGCTCTCACTATGTGCCAGGCACTATTATAAGCATGTCCAGTGTATTTAACCCTGTTGTTCAGGTAGATAATACTATTACCATGTGATGTAACAAATGTGGTGACAGAAGCACAGAAAGGTTAAGTCACTCACCCATAGTCACACAGCTCGTAAGGGGTGGACCTACAGGGAGTCGGTGCTTGGTGGCTCCAGAGCTAACACTGAGCAGCACGGGGGCTTTATTAAATTCCTATACAGTGAGGTAGTGTCAACATAGAACATTCTTCGGAAGTTCCCCTCCTCCTGCTTTCCCATCAAAGGGATTAGTCAGTCTGAATGAGCTTTTTCTGAATTTTCGAAACTCTTGTATTTTCAAACACATCACCTATAAGTCATGTTTTCTTCTCTTCTGTGATGTTTCTTTGAAAACTTGGCAAGAAAGAAGAGAAATGGGATTTCCAGGGTGTGATTATGGACCTTTGAGAGTGTATTTTTCTGGCACCAGGATGAGCTCATACTCTTATGTGATTAGTAACTGTACTGTTTGCCAATTAACACAGGAGTTGATCAAGGATCATCAGCACAGGGCCCGATTCTTTTCACTCTTGGAGAGAAATTGATAAACCCTGTTGCTACTCTGGAACATAGAGACTGCCAACTTGGCTGCCATAATTAAGTCTGCAGCCTTTCGGTATCAGCTGGACTAGGCACTAACGAGATGCCTAAGACTTATAAAAGAAATTTCACATTTGGAAGCCTTCCCTGCACCCATGGAAGCATCTTGTTTCCAGACTTGTTCTGAGGGGATAAGGTGAGGCTGAGTGTCTTCCCAGGATGTGCTGTTAGACAAAATCTGAAGCTACCTGCCACCTCCTGAGAAATGTGCAGGGAGCTCGTCACTGAATAGCCTGACGTCACCTCTGTCCACAGCTGTGTTTCCTGGGTAAACGTGGGGCAGCTGCAAAAGAGCTCGCATACCAAAGTTTCCTTAAGTGGTTTAATTTCCAGGAAGAACAGAATGGCAAGTGGTGTGTGTCTTGAATGCAGTCCTGCAGAGAGGCCTGTCTAGGCCTTAGACAATGAGATAAAGACACCACTGAACATACTGGTGGGAAGGACCGACATCAGAGAAGCAGTGGGTACTGGCGAGTCTACCATAAATTCCTGAAATAATTTATGGGAGCACTTTGGGAGGCTGAGATGGGAGGATCACTTGAAGCCAGAAGTTTGAAACCAGCCTGGGCCACATAGGTGCCCCACTGGTACTGGAAAAAAAAAAAAAAAAGATAGTCTTTTGGTTATATGTAGTAGAAACCCAAATTAAACTGGCTTAAGCCTCCTCTTCCTTAAAAGAAGTTTATTGGTTCATGGAACTGAAAGGGTTGTGATGATTTTTGTCCAAGTTGGAGTCTGAGGGTCTCCAGGACTCCGTTTCACCCCATCACTTGGTTCTGCTTCCTTGTGTGTTGTCTGCATTAATAAGACATTTATTTTGTCTATAGCCACCGCCACCCCATGCTCCAATGCCATGGTTTTTATCTTTCCAGTTTTAATTCCAGTGGACAAATTCATACCAATGAAAGCCACAGGAGTAAGCAGAACTGGGTCTGATGCCCATTCCTGAATCAGTCTTTCTCCGGGTGTGAGATGGGTTATGATGATCGGCCAGGCCAGGGTGCTGTGCCCATTGCTAGAACCGGGGCAGGAATTAATTCAGCCTGAACATGCAGTGAGGGTGAAGAGGCTTAAGTTCTTCAGAGAAAAACCGAGGTGTTTTCATCAGGAACAGAAAGGAGGGGGTCTGGAGAGAACTGGTGTCCTCCCTCTCTATTCCCGGTGGCAGCTCCCATGAAGCCTTCTCCGAAGACAGAGTGGGCCCACACAGCCTGAGTGTCTGCTCTGTGATGTACTTCAGGCCAGGCACCACAGCAAATCAGGGACGCAGATGGAAACCTCAGTAGGCATTCTGAGGTCTGGTTTGGGAGAAAAATTTCCAGATGCATTTGTTGAGAATCTGCTCTTACAGCAGGTCCTATGGGGATTACAAGGAGCTGAATCACACCCAGATCTCCAGGAACTTAGGTAGGTGGTGGAACATGGAGAAGCAGCACAAAATATTCAAAATTCAACCCAAAGTGTGGCAAAGGCCATACAAACAATATAGTTAATGTGCTCTAGAAACGTGAAAGAGAGAGAGCTGCCTTTTGATCTGCACTGTTGTCCGTCCACACATTTCTTGTGACTCTGGGGTATGCGGATCTTATGTCTGCCTCCTTTGGTCAGAGCAGGCACCTTGATGTGTCAGGCAAAGTGAAAATGTGGGGCCCCTCTTCAAACAGCAGGAAAATGTGACATTGAAAGTACTAAATTATAAAGTGTTTTTCTGTCTTTCACAGTCTTTCTCTTAACTTGGCATGCTGTTTTACATTTGCTATTTAATATCATTAAAGAAAATTTTAAATTCAAATTATCAGTCTGAGTTTTATTATTCATGTTCATTGTGTACAATGACAGACTCAAATGTAGATACAATAGAATTTAACTTGTGTGTGAGATATCTTAAATTAAACAATTTGTATTTGGTAGTCACGCATGCAAATACATTTTGTTCTTTTTTGCTTGTCTGTTTTTGATGGAGTTTTGCTCTGTTGCCCAGGCTGGAGTGCAGTGGTACTCTCTCTGCTCACTGCAACCTTTGCCTCCCTGGTTCCAGTGATTCTCCTGCCTCGCCTCCCAAGTAGCTGGATTACAGATGTGCACCACCATGCCAAGCTCATTTTGTATTTTCAGTAGAGATGATGTTTCACCATGTTGGCCAGGCTGGTCTCGAACTCCTGACCTCAGGTGATCTGCCCACCTCAGCCTCCCAAAGTGCTGAGATTACAGACGTGAGCCACCATGCACAGCCTCAATTCTTCTTTAAATGTTTGGTAGAATTTATCAAAGAAGCCATCTGGGACTCTGATTTCCTTTGTGGAAAATTTTGAAATTCTAGTTCATCACTGAATTTACTATAGGTTGAGTCATATTTTATATAAATGTATTTATTGAGTGAGATTTGGTAGTATCTACAAATTTGTCCATTTCATCAAGGTTAACTAATTCGTTCTCTCATAATTTTCCAGAGTATCAACTTTTACAACACTTTTAGTTCATTCAATAGTGTGCCCCCATTTCATTCCTGGTTTTAGAAACTCAAGTCTTTGCTCTTTTTGTCCTTGGTTGGTCTAGCTAAAGATTTGTTAACGTTAGTGATCATTTTGAAAACCAGTTTTGATGTTGTAGGTTTTCTCTATTGTACTTCTATTCTCTATACATGAATTTCTGCTTTAATGGTATCATTACTACTGTTATTTGGATTTAGTTTGCTAATCCTGGTTTATTGTCTGCTTGACTTAACTTTAGTTTGCTTCTTCTCTATCTAGTTTCTTAAGCTAGAAGTTGAGATTGTTAATTTGAGATTTTTATGATCTTTTAATGTGTGTTTATAGCTCTACATTTCCTTTGACCCCTGCTTTAGCTGCATCTCGTAGGTTTTGGTATGCTGTGCTTTTGTTTTCATTCATATCAAAGTAGTTTGTAATTTTACTCATAATTTATTATTTGACTCATTGTTTACATTGTTTAATGTAAAGTAAAAACTAAAAGACAGAAATGAAATCCACAGGCAGACAGCCCGGCGCGCACCCTGGACCTGGTAGTTAAAGATCGACCCCTGACCTAACCGGTTCTGTTATCTATAGATTCCAGACATTGTATGGAAAAGCATGGTAAAAATCCCTGTCCTGTTATGTTGCATTCTGATTACCAGTGCATGCAGCCCCCAGTCACTTACCCCCTGCTTGCTCAATCAATCATGACCCTCTCACACGGACCCCCTTACAGTTGTAAGCCCTTAAAAGGGACAGGAATTGCTCACTGCGGGAGCTCGGATTTTGGAGACATGAGTCTCGTCGAAGCTCCTGGCCGAATAAAGCCCTTCCTTCTTTAACTCGGTATCTGAGGGGTTTTGTCTGCATCTTGTCCTGCTACAAGAAGAGAGCAGCAGAGCCGTGCTAACTCGATTTTAGCACCAAGTGTTGAAAACCCAGAGATGTTCAAGGCCACGCCTCCTTGGCAGCCGTTGGCAAAATTTCCTATGAATTACTGGGCATGAATTTCCTTCCCTTTGTCTGTTACCAGGAGTCAAGCATTTAAGTATAAATTGTCAATTGGTGTGGATATTATTGCCTGATTTTGTCTTTTTTTACACCTGTAATTTAAATGTTTATTTTTTCTTTCTAATTGGATGTGTGGCATCTATTTCCTGTTGACTTGACTGTAGATAAAGCTTTGTTCTTAACCTTTTGCTCTACTGTGTAGATTCTGATGTCAATAATAATTAGAGGGTTCGTTCTTCTCCATTTCTGTTTTGGCTCGCTCAGTTAAGAACTCACATTCTTAATTGAAGTCCTGCAACATGGCCCCTTGCAGCTGCAAGCTTCCCTGCCTCCCCTTTCACGCAATAACATTGCCAGGGGCTTTTCTCCTTCCTCGGCCTTTCCTCACACGCCAAATCTCCAACCAGCTGGAGCACCTCTTGCAAAAGAGTGATGTCTTAGAGCGCTTAGGGCTGCCGATGTGTCTCAGACCTCAGACCCTATTTAAAAATTGCCCTGATTGTCTTCTTTTACAGATACGTTTATTTTGTGATCCATAAGAGAAAAGACAGCTTTCTTTCTGTTTTGATGGTTAGTTCACAATTCAAACACCTGTCCTGTGCAGAGTTAATCAGCTTCCTCTTCTTTTTATTGGGTTCCTGTAAAAGTTACTGTGAGCGTTAACTGGGATCTCTTCAGTTTCAAGGGCCAGAAAAGCAACTCCAGCGAAATTAAGGGAAGTGATGGAATATTGATTCACGTCAGATAAACAGGACTCAGACTTAGGTCCAGCTGGATCTTGGTTCACGAGCAAGGCATCCAGGGTGCTGACTCCAACATTTGGCTTCGCTTTAGTCTTGATAGGAATTACTTTCAGGAAATGTCCTTCTCAGTGGGTGTCAAGCAGTCCAGGCTTAGCAAGCCAAGCTTTCAGGGAACTTCTCTTTCCTAAGAGCTTCAGAATAAGCCTTGAAATTTGGCTTTGACTGGGGCAATTCGGGCCACATGCTCATGTCCAAAACAATGGCTTTGGTCATGGCGATGGGATATGCTGATCAGTTCTGCTTGTATAACTTGACCACTTCTGGATCCAGCCCTATACTCAAATAGCAGGAACTGGCCATTGGAAAGTGGAGGTTATCCAAAAGAGAAGCAGAGTGCTTCTACTTCAAGAAACAGAAATTATTATTAGGCAGATGAACAATAATGGATTTCTTCTCCATCATGACTGATCTCTTGAAACATGAGTACAGCATAGAAGAAATAGCACTGAAGTAATGATAACAGCTAGTGTTTGTGCAATGGTTTCTATGTACCAATTACTGCTCTAAGAAACTCATGTGGCCTAGTTCATTGAAGGCTCAGTCATTCCAAGGGAGGTAATTTTACTATCCTTATTTCACAGACATGGAAACTGAGTGACAGTTAGCTTAGGTAACTGGGCTAAGACCTCACAGGTGATAAGTTATGGGTCTGGAATTTGAACCTAGGCATCTATTATCCTGCCCTTCATGTTCACACCCACCCCTCTGTTTTGCCTCTAATATAGAGAACCAAGGTTCCTCTCTTGGCTACTGACACTGTGAACATCAGCAGATCAATTCAACTCTGAGCATCTCAGTTTCTTCCTCTAAGAAAAAGACAAGTGCAGGTCACCTCCCAAGCCCTGTCATCATGTGAATGTGATACAATACCATAATTCATCACTCAGTTAAACAGCAAATAGTAATGTTTCCAAGTGCATATTTAAGCCAAATGGGGCACGGTACCAAGTCAGGAATTTTGAACAATAGGGAATTTGTAAAATGCAAATCATGAAACAAATATAAAATATTTGATTGTAATGATTTTTGCTGTTCCTGGAAATAATTCACTTGTGTCTCTGCAGGACTAAGGAATTAAGCAAGGGAGCATTTTCCAGGTGTGCTGAGAACAGAAAGGAGAGCCCTTTCCTTTACCACTCAGAAGGGCCATAGCTCAGCTCTGGTCAGCCCTTATTGGGCTCTTTTTACTAAACCTCATAGGCTGTTATTAGTCACAGCTATTAAGGCTGTCAAGTTCTCCCTTGTAATCAGTGCTCTAATACAAAGTGACATTCAGACATTCTGAAATTCAGTGGCAACACTGTCTTGCATTCACTCAGCTAACACCTCTCAGCATCCTTAGCGGTGGTGGATTAAGCCTGGCTGACCTTTGAGAGCACCTGCTTTGTGGAGCTTGGTTTCCCCCACTCGGCTCTGTCTCAGAAAGCTGATCTTTCCATAAAAGACTGTAAGGTGTAGTACTTGCTTCTACAAAGGAGAGAGCAAGGTGCTTTTAAAGATGTGTGCGGAAAACTAGAGTTTTCTGATTGAAGATTGCCCCTGCTGCCACCCGGCTGGCTGCCCAGTTGACATTGAACACGGCAGTGACCTTGCCCCTTGCTAAGTGTGGCTGTCGGGTATACAGATTCCTGAGATTTTGTTGGGCAGCTTTCTGGCAGGTGGCTGGAGTTTAGCCTGAGAGCCAGGCAGACTCATTTGCACCCTTTCCAAGTTCCAGGAGGGCCCTGATTCCTTCTTTTCACTGCTAGCTCACCTAGAATCCTAGAGGCTTTGTCATTTACTCCCTACTCCACTTTATACTTAAATAGATTTTGTAAACATCCAAATTCCACCCCATCACCTTATCTATTATAGCTTTCCCCAAGACTTCTATTCCTCCTCTAGTCCTGCACACACACATGTTCATTTCACAGTGGAAATAAAATGCTCCATTCCTGTTTATTTAATGTTTCTGATGACACATTGTAAACAGCCTTTAGAATTGTGGTTGCGTTCGGGTAAACACGTGTGTAGACATCCACACAGCAGATTGCGGAATCTAGAGCCACACAGGATGAATTCAAATCCTGTTTCCACCACACTTTGTTACCTTGGCAAGTGGCTTCATATTTCCAAGACTTGGTTTCTTAGTCTTTTCAAAATATGTAGTCTGTTTATGGAAGGGTCCTCTGGTCTGTTTTCAGATTAATATGAGAAGAGTTGCCAGTTTCCTCAAGTTCCTTCTCATTACCCTTTCCTTACAGAAACCAGGAGAGAAGGGGATGGAGAACTCACTTTGCTGGATTTCAAGTGTCTGACCCCTGCAGGAGCCCTTTATGTTGATTATTTCATCAGTCGTTTAGGATTTGAATGATATCTCCATTTCACAGCTAGAGACTAAGGCTTGAGAATTTATATGCCCAAGATCATTCAGAGATTAAACAAGGAAAATGAGCCCGATTCACCCTACTCTGGAATCTGAGTGAGCTGGCTATGGGCAACCACCCATAATGTATTCTATAAATTGAGGAGCTGGTTGATGATGCTCAAGGATGTTTTTTAATTAGGTGGTGTATTTATGGGAGGGTCCTGTGAGTCACGACTGCATACCAGTTTCACGATGAGTGCTGGTGGGCTGGGTGGAGGAAGCTAAGGTCAATCAATGTCTAGAATGAGCCTTTGACCCTCTGGGGAAGCAACTGAAAAGCAAACACTGAAATGCCAATCAATGGCATTCACGTGGGGCAGCATCTCATTTCACTGTTGTACTGGAGATGAGGTGTACAGCAAACAGCACAGAAGGAAGCAAAAGCAAAAAAAAAAAAAAAAAAAGCAAAACTAAAAAGACAAAAACAAGCAACATTCCGAAAGGCCTTTCTCTGCAAAGATGGGATCCCTTGAAACTGAACTTGAATCAATAGATGGCCACTCATGTTCTGTATTGAACAGTTCATTAAAACAATCAGTGACCTGCACCAATCAAAAAGACTTCAGGGACCAAGTTTTGTTAAACAGCACAGAGGCAGCAAATTGCAGAAAAATAGGCCTTTATTCTCCAGGAAGACAGAATTCTTCCAAGATAAACTAATAAGCCCAAGCTACAACCTGCATAAACCTTGAAATGTTGATAAAATTGTTTCAAAAACAACGACGACAAAAACAGAAACAGGGCTAATCACTTTGTTGACACTTAATTTAACTTCAAAAGTATGTCTGTAACACTGACAAAAAGGGAGCCAAACCAAAAAGGAGGAAAGTGTTTTTTGCATCCAGTCCAGTGAAGACAGTGTGCAAATGGAAATCAGTTCTTTTAGCATAGAAACTTCCCCTCTGTGGAATGAACGTTTTGTGAAGTTGACTTGCAGATGTAACCTGATAGATTTCCCTCACAAAGTAGAGTGTGTAGCCTTCAACCTCAGGACGTAGCCTTCAGACGTCTGAGATACAAATGAATTGGCTAGCATTCTTGCTATAAGGGATGAGTGAACAAATGCAGATTTTTCCAACGCTGACATTTGAGGGCTGATCATTTTTTGTTATGTGTGCGTAGGGGACTGACTGCCTTGTGCATTTTGGGATTCCTGGCGGCATTCCTGGCCTCTACCCACCATCAGTGGGCAACACTCCTCTAAGTTATGAAGACCAAAACTGTCTCCAGATATTGTTAAATGTCCCCTGGGGGCAAAATTGTCCCAGATGAGCACCATTGAACTCTACCTCCAGGAAAAAGGTGGGAAAAAGAGGAATATATTGGATCTCATAAGCTAATAGATAGAAGTCAGGAGTCTTCCGGATGACAGGAACCAGAGCTGAAACTGACACTCCACACTTCCTTTTTTTTTTTCTTGTTTCTATATGTAAGTTACCACTTCTCCAGACAAACTTCTCCGGATGGTTGCCATAAGTAGCTTCAAGCTCATATCTGTGCAATTCTATAAACAGGGAGAAAAATAATCTTGTCCACTAAGGGGAACCAAAAGTCTCGAGAAAGAGCCGTGGTCCAGCTTGGGTCAGAAGTCTACCGCAAGACAAGCTGGAGCTGTTTGTGTTGGGAGGTACATGCAAGGTGCCGGCCTTCATTTGCCTCATATCTTGGTCTTTTTGAAGGGGCATTGTTGTCTGGGGTAAATACTTGAGGTTTGTTAGTCTCATGCCAAGGAAATGGAGTACACGGACACACAAGAAGTGAGTTTAGGAGCGGAGCTTTAATAGGCAAAAGAAAGAGAAAGGAGAATAGCTCTCTCACCTGAGAGAGAGGGGGGTGCTCGAGTGGGACTTCCAGCCTACCCTAGTGCACAGGGCTTTATAGACAGGCCTGAGGAGGCAGTGTCTGATTTACACAGGGCCCAAAGATGGGTCGGACCATGTGTGATGTTTATATAACATATGAAGAAGCCTAATCTTTTATTATGCAAATGGATTTTTTAACCAGGCCGGAGCCATGTTGTCTGCTCCTTACTGTGCATCTGGCTGATGAGGCAAAGGGAAGATGGAGCCTCCATGTCAGACACGCCTGGCCCCACGTGGCCTTTTCCTATTGGCACAGCTGCAGATACTCACCCCTGCAACTTTCCAGCTTGCTTGTCTGTGTCTGCAGATTGATTTTACAGGCTGCTCTTTGTTAGAAAAGAAAATTATTTGGGGCTGCTTTTCATGAAAAGGGAAACCTTTTTGGGGACTTCCTTATCTTATCTGCCTAAATAATTGCTTTTTAATTCCTATATCATTTTGAGCAGGATGTCCAGCTAAGGAGAAAGGGAAAAAGAGCTTCTCATTCATTCACCTGTCAATCACACGCTTTGTGTCATTCACTGTGCTGAGTGTTGATGCTATAAAGATGAGTAACTCATGGTTGAGCTTTTGGAAAGTTTACAGAGTAGTTTATGAAACACACAGGTAAGAATGGGACAATGTGCTACATCAGCTCAGCAGCAGGTGACAATAAACTTGATTTTGGTGATTGGTGAAATGATGGAGAAGGATTCCAAAAGGCAGCAGGAGCTGAGAGGGAGCAGAGGGCTCTGATTAGGAAGACAATGAGAAATCAGGAAGTCTCCCAACTGAAAAAGTCTTGGCTATTTAAAAACCACCTGAGGCGGTGCATGGAGGCTCATGCTATAATCCCAGCACTTTGGGAGGTTGAGGTGGACGTATCAGCTGAGGTCAGGGGTTCAAAACCAGCCTGGCCAATATGGCAAAACCTCATCTCTACTGAAAATACAAAACTTAACCGGGCATGGTGGCACACACCTGTAATCCCAGCTACTCGGGAGGCTGAGGCAGGAGAATCATTTGAACTCGGGAGGTGGAGGTTGCAGGGAACTGAGATCGCACCACTGCACTCCAGCTTGGGAAGAACAGCAAGGCTCCATCTCAAAAATAAAAATAAAAAATAGAAATGAAAACTACCTGATGCATTTGGGAAACTGGGGGATGATAGCGATTTTCTTGAAGCACAGATTGTTGGGAAAGCGTGTTAGGAAATGAGATTGGAGAAGGAGCACAGACTGCAGGGGAAGAGCTCATGAACAAAGGAGTCTGGAGTCGACTCCCAGGTCAGAGAAGAGACAGAGTACAATGTTCACTGGGTGAGAATTTTGGAAAATTAGCTGTGAAAATCATGAAATTTAGGAAACAATGTAGGAGTTAGACAGGAGTGGGGGAAAATGTATGTCTAAAGTTTTCTTCCAGGGATCGAAATAATTCACTGATGTCCTTAAGGAGAGAACAATAAGAAACATGGATGATGTCAAAGAATAGAGTTAAACTCTGTAAAATATTTGAAGGAATTTATTCTGAGCCAAATATGAGTGACCATGGCCTGTGACAGCCCTCAGGAGGTCCTGAACACATGTGCCCAGGGTAGGCGAGGTGCAGCTTGGTTTTATACATTTTAGGGAGACATAAGACATCAATCAAATACATTTGAGATGTACATTGGTTTGGTCTAAAAAGGGTGGGCCAACTTGAAGGGGGAGGGAACTTCCAACTTACAGGAAGATTTAAATATTTTCTGGTTGACAATTGGTTGAATTTATCTAAAGGTCTGGGATCAACAGAAAGGAATGTCTGGGTTAAGATAAAGGACTGTGGAGACCCAAGTTCTTATTTGCAGAGGAAGCCTTGAGGTACATGGCTTTAGAGAAAATAGGTTGTAAAACATTTCTTATTGGACTTAAAGCCTGTGTTGATGTTAATGCTGAAGAGGTGTAATGAGGCCTGTCGGACCCCCACTTCCCATCATGGCCCAAACTAGTCTCTCAGGTTACATTTTAAAAGAGCCTTGACTGAGGAGGAAGTCCATTCAGATGGTTAGGGGAGCGGGGAGGAGCTTAGAATTCTGTTTTTGGTTTACAGTGACAATTTTAGTTGAAATGTGAAAGGCCCAGAGTAGCAGGAGCCACAGCAGTGTCCAGGGGCCCTCTCTGCTTTGCACTCTGACAGTCTGTAAGGCCCTGGAGAATGCAGACCCTGCCCGCTGCTCTGGCCCTCCCCTCCTGGCCACCCTCCACCCCACTGTCTTCTTTAGTTTCCTTCAGAGCAAGCACATGCAACCTGCAGCTCTTGGCCAGCCAGTGGTGCAGGACAGCTTCGAATGCAGCCCAACACAAATTCCTACACTTTCTTGAAACACTATGAGATTTTATTTTTTAGCTCATCAGCTATCGTTAGTGTATTTTCTGTGTGGCTCAAGACAATCATTCTTCCAGTATGGCCCAGGGAAGTCAAAAGATTGGACACCCTAATTTAGAGCATTTACCTATAGCTGGGCCTTTCCTTCGACTTGCGTGTTGGCTTGGTTATTTTCTGTCTCCCATGGTTGAATGAAATCTCTGGGAGTTTCCACGTCTTCACTAGTAACATCTAGCACCTCATCAGGCGGCTACAGGGTGTTCCGCAAATACTCCCTGAGCCCGTTCATTCATCTCTTCAATTGCTCATTTCTTAATTCCATCTGTATTCAGTCGTACACTCTTTAATGAATGCCCGCTCTAGCCAGTGCATTAGAAGGAGCATTCTTAGTTGGCATGTGGCTATTAGAAATAAAACATTGTCTAAATTGAAAAATAGAAGCCGGAAGATGTTTCCGTTAATGATTTTGTGTCCACATTTAGATTCTGCAAAGAATGCCTGATGCATAGGGCATCATCCCCAACGCAGAATTCTTCCTTTGGACAGACAACTCAAATAAAGTTCTCTTTGAAATGTTTGTTTCTGGATGAGTAGAGAACTCCGGATTGCAACAGCTGGTACTTGATGTAGAAATTTGTTCCCAAAATCACGGCTGTCGAGAGTGTAGAAATGAGAACACTCATGACAGCTGGTGGGTGGGAAAGTACAATGGTGTAGCTGCCTTGGAAAACAGTTTGTTCCTCAAAATGTCAAATGTAGAGTTCTCATATGGTCCAGTGATTCTACTCCTAGGTATACACCTAAGAGATAAAAATAGATGTCCCACCTAAATTTGTACGTGCATGTTCGTTCATAGCAGCTTTATTCATGACATCTAAAAGGGAGAGTCAACCCAACTGTTCATCTGCTGATGAGTGGATAAACAGGAACTGGTGTAGCCATAGGATGGAATATGATTCAGCCATAAAGAAGAGCAAAGTAGTGGTAGATGCAACAACATAGGTAAACCTTGAAAATAGGATGCTGAGTGCAAGAAGCCAGTCAAAGATCAATATTGCACGATTCCCTTTATATAAAATGTCAGAATAGAAAAGGCTGACAGCATGAAACTAGTTAAAATAAGAAAACCAGATGGGCACAGTGGCTCAGGCCTGTAATCCCAACACTTTGGGAGGTTGAGGCAGGCAGATCACTTGAGGTCAGAAGTTCGAGACCAGCCTGGCCAACACAGTGAAACCACGTCTCTACTAAGAATACAAAACTTAGCTGGGCATGGTGGCAGGTGCCTGTAATCCCAGCTACTCAGGAGGCTGAGGCAGGAGAATTGCTTGCACCCGGGAGGCAGAGGTTGCAGTAAGCCGAAATTGCGCCAATGCACTCCAGCCCAGGCAACAGAGAGAGACTCTGTCTAAAAAAAAAAAAAAAAAAAAAAGAAAGAAAAGAAGAACCATTAGATTTTAGAATATTAAATCAGTAATTTATAGATGATACGTCAACTTGGCAAAGGTCTTTGGTATGACACATAAAATGCCTGAAGTTTGGGAAACACCAAGATAAGGTTTAGGAAATTACATTAAGAATGTCAAATTATCTCAATGTTTGCTGTTTCCTTTTGTTTACATTTTGATTATTATTCTGACATGTGAGAGATACTAGGAAGCAAGCAGGTGTGACTTCAGCACCAGGCAACAAACAGATGGCCACAGTTTACTTCTGGGACCCCGCAAAGGTGGTGACTGTGTCCATGCCGTGTGAGCAGATCGGGATACAGAGTCCCCAAAAAGCCTTGACTCCGATTTCTGAGGAAATCTCCACCTTTATGTTTTCTGTGGGCTATTCTGGGCCCTTGGATGGTAACCACATTCCCTCATTGTGCGGCATTTAATTGGACATAGAATTCTTTTGTGGAAGTCTGGGTTTTGTAGTCTATTTTGATAAGCTCGTCTGGGAACTGCTAGGAATGCGTGTCTGTATATTGAAAATGATTACTGTAATTTTGCATTATATCCCACTGTGAGAGAAGGGAGGGTCAGACAACTCATTCAATTTACAAAAGGGAAAAAAGGAGGCTTCTTCAGCTGATGGTGGTTGAAACAAGCCTGTTGCATTTTGAGAGTTACTTGCTGGTATTTAGGGCAGATAATTTTGTCTCGGGCTATTTGTCAGGTTATAGTAAAAATAGGCAGTGAGTAGGCAACACTGCTGTTCTGGGGTTCGATTCAGCATGACACCTCATACATAGACACCCTCAGTGGCATTGTCAAATGACATTTATGAATAATCTACATAAGATTTCAACAGAGCCATTTTAACCGGGCTTGCAGAGTTTTCCAGAAACAAATCCTTTAAGTCAGTGTTTCCTAAATCTGTTATATGTATCATTGGTGATTGGAACATGGTGTGCGGAATGGGATATAGAAACCTTCAGAACCTCCTGAGGGCTTTGGGTTTGGGTTTATAGCCCAGAATGGCAGAGATAGACATGCCCAACAAAGGGCCCTGGCACCTACCCGAGGAAGACATCACTAATCAATCCTAGCACGCCTCGCGCCTGAGCCCAGATTCCTTCTCAGGATCCAGCTCTCGAGAGAAGTCCCTATGAATTGATTTTCCACTGATGAATGTGGTGAAACCTACATCTTATTTACATGACAGTCTGTCGGGAGACCGGAAAAGTAGTAACAACTAGAACATGGTGACAATGAGGCACAAATTTGTACCAGATGGTTTTACACATTGAAAACAAACAAACACACACAACATAAACCTACCTCAGTTTCTTTCTCCTAGCATCAGAATCCTACTATTAAGGGCAGCATTATGCCAGAGGCCATACAATGCCAGCTCTTGGGACAAATACAGTCCTAACACTTGCCTTGTTTGACTAGCACACTACTTTATGGATTCCTGCTAGTGGCTAATGTTGAGCATTAGGACAAATACCTAATGCATGCGGGGCTTAAAAACCTAAATGACGTGTTGATAGGTCCAGTAAACCACCATAGCACATGTTTATCCATGTAACAAACCTGCACACTCTGCACATGTATTCTGGAACTTAAAGTAAAATTAAAAGAAAATGGATGGATTTCACCCAATACCTTGATTTCCTGCTTTTCTTGACATATCAGATGCTGTAGAAGGACAGAACCAGCATTCCCACAAGGGCATAATTAGGTCTCATGAAGCGGAGGCTGCCTCTTTTGAGTTAAATATGCTCATTCCAATTTGCCTGGCTCTCAACATCCCCAGGTATATTACACCAGATGCAATGCCACATCACTTTTCTGGGCCTTTTAAGAATTCTTTTTCCCTTGCTTACCTAGTCATAACAGTACATGATAAAGTGCCACTTCTGTTCAGGAGTCACATGAACCTGTGAATAAATCACCTGTTTGTAGATTGAATTATATTACGGATGCACAAGATAAGAGGATAATGACATACATTCCTGTAACTGGTGTAATTTCACTGTAGCAGCGTGAGTGTGGGGAGCAGGAATTGTGTTTATAGCATATGCCCCGACAGTTCTTAATTGAGCATTATTTCTGTTGATAGCTTCAGTGCTTGCAGATAGACTTTTTGAGGCAGCCCAGAGAAAGGCTGGTATAGGCAGGGATTTCATCCACCACTAACCTTGGTGGACCAGAGGCAGAGTCCAACAACACTAACTCCTTTTGTGACACTGAAGACATCGCTTGTGCACCAAGCATTTTCTCATAAAACTCATGGGCTTGGCTAGACCCTGAAGGCCTGGGTCCCTTGAGAAACACATACTAAGAGTGTGAATTTGGAAGTCCAGAGTCTTCCTTTGGCAAAAGGGAACATATTTGTATTTGCCAGGTCTGGTGAGCTTAGGTCTTTCAAAGTCCTTATTTTCCACTTTCTGTTTGTGGAGTAGGTGGTTTGGAGGCCACCGTTTGTTTTTACTTGTTCCCCTTTCCCTGTAACCGCAGAGATAAACTTTTCCTATTTGCTGCTTTATGCATTGAGTTTATGACACCTATTTTTTTTTTTAATTTTTGTGATTTCTATTCCTAATAGAAACTTTCCTAAATAATTTCCAAGGAAATTCGGAAAATTCTGCAGACCTCTCTCTCTATGGTTTTCCCCTTGAAAATCTGTTTATCCTGCCAAAATGTTTTTCTTTTATGTGATTAATTTGCATGTAAACCCCAAGCATCTAAACTTGTGGCCCCAGCATCTGTGCTAATGGCACCTAACAAACAGAACTTCTCTGCAGCAGGTTCAGGGGGTGCAGCTAGAGCTGGAGCCAGAAGCTGAGCGGCACCATAGGCTGGGCTTTCACCAGATAATCAACTCACAATCCCTTCTGGGGCACCGTCTGATGAATATGAAATGCTTGGATTTTTTCCTAAGCTAACAAAGGTTGGTGGTACTTTTCAAATCTCCCAAGTCAAGGGATAAAATGGTGAAATAAAGACAACATATAAATAAGCATATGCTAAACTTGGTATCAATCATCCTGGGCCTGGGATGCTCTGAAATTTTGAAAAGTGATACGGTTTGGCTGTGTCCCCACCCAAATCTCGCCTTGAATTGTACTCCCATAATTCCCACGTGTTGTGGGAGGGACCCAGTGGGAGATAATCTGAATCATGGGGGAGGTTTCCCCCATTACTATTCTCCTGGTAGTGAATGAGTCTCACGAGATCTGATGGTTTTATCAGGGGTTTTCGCTTCTGCATCTTCCTCATTTTCTCTTGCCGCCACCATGTAAGAAATGCCTTTTGCCTCCCGCCATGATTCTGAGACCTCCCCAGCCATGTGGAACTGTGAGTCCAATAAAACCTCTTTTTCTTCCCAGTCTCAGGTGTGTGTTTATTGGCAATGTGAAAACGGACTAATTACAAAACGGAACAATTTTCTTGGGATATATTTGTCTCTAAAGATCGAGTGAGGCATTATTGAACATATTTTGGGCAGGGCTCTTTCCTAGGGGAAAAGATCAACACTTCCTGGTTTTCTCATAAAGGTAGTCATCCAACGGAATCCCAAAATACTGCAGTCTGCACTCTTGCCCTCTAGTGGGGGTGTGGCAGGTCAAATGAGGGCAGGGTGTCAGGAAAGCCTGTTGTGAAGGTTTCTGCATATCCCAAATTAAAGTGAGCAGCAGTCACTTTTTGTAGTTCTATGATGAAAGCAGCCAGTGAATACATTTGTCTCCCAGACCCCCAAGAGAACTGTTGGGAAAATATAATTAAAAATAAAATATCCTGCTAACCTAGAAAACCCACCCACAGAATTGGAAGAGAAAGAAAACGCTTGTATTATTAAATAAGCATTAGACCAGACTGTGATGCTCATCATAGGAAATCTGCGAAGAGACTGCAAAGACAGAAAGAAATCTCACCCTTTTGTACAGCCAGGCAGATACAACCTATTGCATACATTTTCTCAAGATAAATAATAATTGGTCCTCAAGTGACATTTAATAGAATCTCTGGTCACACACAGTTCATCCTAAATTCTCCTGGGAATTCAGGTCGCCTCCTATGTTTGCTGATTGTCTTTATCTAAAGGCAAAATAAATTTTTCCTAGGTATTCCAGGAGGCGGTTTGCAGCTTGGAACTAGGAGCTTACTGAAGTTAGGCTGCTACCCTCCTATGGAAGCTGGGAGAGAGGGGCGCTGGCTTCCTTCATTATTATATTACCAAGTGATGACACTTCAGGTCCTTGAGAAAGACATGCCTCCCTCAGTGGTAAAGTTGGCAAAAGCCTTACCTAGATTTTTAATAAATTCATGCGCATCTCAAAGGAGCAGAGACAGAATTCAAAATTACAAGTTTGTTCATGTAAATGCTTTAAGAAAAAGGAAAGTCTGTATTTCTTTTTGCACTAGGAAAAATTCATATATAATTTTTTTATTTTTAATTTGTATTTTCCAGTATGGAACCCCAATTTGTCTACTAAGGACCATGTATTTTGTATGTATCTGTTTCCTCTGTTAAAGTGGATCTTCTTAGGGCAAGAATGTATCTTTATTTACTATGTATTCTCAGTGCTTTCTTTTTTTGTGTTGTTGTTGTCCTTGTTGTTGTTTTTTTGTTTTTGAGACGGAATTTCACTCTTGTTGTGCAGGCTGGAGTGCAATGGCGCAATCTCAGCTCACAGCAACCTCTGCCTCTCAGGTTCAAGTGATTCTCCTACCTCAGTCTCCCAAGTAGCTGGGGTTACAGGCATGCACCACCACATCCAGCTAATTTTGTATTTTTAGTAGAGATGGGGTTTCCCCATGTTGGTCAGGCTGGTCTCGAACTCCCAACCTCAGGTGATCCACCCGCCTCGGCCTCCCAAAGTGCTGGGATTACCGGCATGAGCCACTGCACCCAGCCTATTAGTGCTTTCTACAGCTGCTTTGCCATATAAGCAAACCAGCAACAAGCAGTTTGGTTTTTTAATGGATCAAATTTTAAATATTATTTTTAATTGACAAATAATAGTTATATATGTCTCTCTGTATACATACACACACATGCACACACACACATACATATAATGCAGTGTGATCTTTTGATATCTCTATGTACATTGAGGATTGATTCAGTCAAGTTAATTAGTATATCCTTCACCTCACATACTTATTCTTTTGTGGTGAGCACATTTAAAATCTACTCTTTCAGCAATACACACTATGTTATTATTAACTGTAGTCCTCACGTTGTACTATAGATCTCTAAAACTTATTTTTCCTGGTTAAATGAAACTTTGTATCCTTTCCCCACCCTGTGCCTCCATGCTGTGGTAACCATCATTCTACTCTCTACTTCCGTGAAGTCAACATTTTTAGATTCCAAGTGTAAGTGAGATAATGCAGTATTTGTCTTTCTATGTCTGGCTTATTTCACTTGGCATAATGCCCCCCAGATGCATCTATGTTGTCATAAATGACATAATTTTCTTCTTTTTGAAGGCTGTGTGGATACCACATTTTTTTTACGCATTCATCTGTTGATAGGCATCCAAGTTGATTCCATATCTTGGCTACTGTAATTAGTGCTGCAATGAACATGGAAGTGCAGATAATTTGGAGGGAACTTCCATACTATTTTCCATAATGTCTAATTTACATTCCCACCAACAGTGTACAAGGATTCCCTTCTCTTGCCAAGGTTATTTGTTCCAGCAGAATACAAATTCAACAGAGTTGAGAGACAATCTATAGATTAGGAGAAAATCTTTGCAACGCATAGATCTCATAAGGGGTTAATATCTAAAATATATAAGGAAATCAAACAACTCAATAGCAAGAAGACAATCTGCTTTAAAAATGTGAAAAATAAAACCTGAATAGGCATTTCTCCAAAGAAGACATACAATAGATAACAGGTATATGAAAAACTGTTCAACATGACTAATCATCAGGGAAATGCAAATTAAAACCTCAGTGAGATACTACTTTACACGTATTAGAATGGATATTATTAAAAAGATGAACTATAACAAGTGTTGGTGAGGATGTGAACAAAAGGAGACCTCTATACACCACTGGTTGCAATGTAAATTAGTATAGCTATTATGAAAAACAGTTTGAAGAGTACCCAAAAAACTAAAAATAGAACTGCCATGCGATCTAGCAACCCCACTACTAGGCACGTATACAAAGGAATTGAAATCAGCATGTTGAAGAGATATCTGGATTCTCATGTTCATTGAAGAATTATTCACAATAACCAAGACATGAAATCAACCTAACCATCCATCAGTGGATGAATGGATAATGAAAAGGTGGTATATATGCATGATGAAGTACTATTCAGTGTTTAAAATGTAGAAAGTCTTGTCATTTGCAAAGACCTGATGACCTGGGAGGACTTTATGTTAAATTGATTGGCGAGGCCAAAAAGGCAAATGCTGCATAATCTCACTTAAACGTGGAATCTAAGTAAGTTGGACTCAGAAGTAGAGTGTAGTATGGTGCTTATCAGGGGCTGGAGTGAGGAATAGGGGCATGATTGGGGAAATGTTTGTCAAAAAATACATTTCAGTTACAAAGGAGGAATTTGTTTAAGAGATTTACTGTACAACATGGTGACAACAGTTAATTACAATGTATAATATACTTGAACATTGCTGAAAGAGTGGATTTTTAAGTGTTCTCATCACAAAAAAATTATGTGAGGTAATGCATATATTAATTACCTTGATTTAGTCATCGGACAATGTATACATATTTCAAAATACCATGTTGTGTGCCGTAAATATATGTACTTTTTATTTGTCAACTAAAAGGGTGAAGTTTTTTTGATAAGAAGAACATTAATTTTTCATTTAGATGGCATGAGTATGAATCCCAGTTGTCTCTTACTAGCTCTGTACCCTTGGCTGAATGTAATTTGTTTCATTATAATAGAAAAACAGAGTACTTACCTTACAAAATTATTGTGAGGATTCAATGCATATAGTATGGATATAGTACAGAGCTTGTTTCAGTGGCCCAGTCTCTGAGATCCATACCCGGTACATGGTAAATACTTGATTCAATGGATCAGGTTCTGAGAACTATACCCAGTACATGGTAAACATTCCATGCAGAGTAGCAAGTATTACCCTTACTCTATTTCCAGAGGTTACTTGAATTTAAGACAAAACCAAAAATATATGTGGGTGATGCCTCAGTATGAAGACTAAGCAATCACTTTTCAAAACTCTGTAATAAATACTAAATATTTGATTCCAATGAAAACTGGTTATTAAGTTTGTTTCTACCTGGTTCACATGGGTTTCTAAAGATTTGTGCCATTTCTTGTGTGTGGGTGAAAAACATGCCATTTGATTCTACAGCTTTTCTTCCTTTTCTTCTTTCATACGTAGATTCATAGATTCCTTATACATGGATTCTCAGATTGAAACTGGAATCGTGAAAATGGATTATAATTCATGGTCAGGCTTCCTTCCATTGAGACAGATTGATCTGGTGTCAAACTCAGTGTGGAAGGAGGTGGCCACATGGATTGAATTATTGATTCTCTTTTAAATAGAAAACAAAGCAATGAATGTTCTTATGGAATCCATAGATGGAAAGAGGCTTTTTTCCAAAGAGTTTCTAGTTGCCACTATTGCCCTAGAGAGTAATGTAGCTGTGCTATTTGTCAGAGAAATTATTAATCTTTTTCAAGATAATATGTGTGGACCATCCCGCAGTGTGCATGAAGTGGACAGGCATGACCCACCTGCCTTCACTGTCCATGCTCACATTACCTTCAGTTCTTTTCTTACATTACAATGTTTTTCCTTGACCCTCTTGGAGGTCAGGAAGCTTTAGAGTTATCATATAGCTTGATGGTGGGCTTCTGACTCTGACATTTTTTTCTATGTGTCTATTTTCTTCCCATCCTCTGCACTGCATACATATTTAATGTTTGATGTGATACAATTAGGTCTCATTTCTATGTCAGGAAGTAAAATGTTCCCCTTTGGACCCAAAGTCTAACATTTTTCAACTTTCTGTCCAGCCTCACTGGGCTTACATTTCCCGCCTTCTCCTGATGTACTTCCTAGCATGATTTGAAAGGATCCTCATTCTTCTCAATGAAGAAAACAAGACAACTTCCTCTCCTTTCCTCATTACTCCTTATTTCAAAGTCACAGAATGAAACAAGGTTAGAGAAAATAGCAGTGATGAATTAACACAGCAACTTGGAGCTATTGAACACCTTCTGAGCCAGGTACTGTGCTACCTACTGTACCTACAGCAGTAAGAAAAACAAGATTCTCATTTTCATAAGAATGAATGGGCCTTCTAAGGAATAAGAAAAATGAGAAATAAGCATGGATGTTTCAGATGGTAATAAATGATATTAAAATGATAAAGAGTAGCAATAGGTTGGGTAGTAAGCAATTTGAACAGGAGGACAATTTTGGCTTTGGCAGTTCTCAAGGAGCACCTCTGAGCAGTGGCATCTGAGCTGAGGTCTTGTATCATTTATGATGCTTTTGGCTGCAAGTAACAGAAAACTCACTCAAAATGACCTTAACAAAATAGGAAAAAATTAGATTGCTTCAACTAGTAAGAAATACTCTAGGGGCCTCTTCCAGGTTTGATTAATTCTATGATTCTGTGATGTTATTAAAAGTCCAGATTCTTTACTGCCTGCTCTCACTGTGTCCTCACCATTTCAGCTTGTTCCTCAGGCTGCAGCCATTCCAGCAAACATACATGATATGACACTCAAATGCATAAAGGAGAAAACTATTATGGTGTCATTTTTAAAGCTAGTAAACCTTTTCCAGAAACCCCTATGATCACTAGACTGAATCATGTCATATCCTCATTCCTACACCCATCACCAGCAAGAACGAAGTATGTGGCAAGTGGAGATAGATAGATTATCTGAATAAAATGCCAGTTATTTTAGAAAATAGTAAAGTGTATGCATGTGTGTTGAGGCATATAAAAGTGGTCATAGAATGAGCCAGTGCTAATATCCACTTCTAATGCAAATGATAAGACTCCTGGTTAGAGGAAGACCTGGAAGAAGATTATTCCAAATGGAAAGCAGCAATTGCAGAACCCTGTCATGCTTCCATTGCATCCTCCAATATGGCCCCCAGGAAAAACAGATGGACATGGAAAGTGACCAGTAACCATGCCAGGTCGGTCAAATTGTAGCACCAATCACAGTTGCAATTCCAGATGTGGTATATTTGCTGGAACAGATGAACATTGCCTCAGATATATTAGACATTATATGGGAAACTAATTTGTTTAATACATTATTTTCTGGCCTAATCGAGAAAGAGGTTCAGAGACAGATTGTATTCATGTGGAAGAGACAATAACATACATTTATGGTTTTCACCCAGGGCTCATCATCTTCTCTGTTCTTTCTTATAATATCCTCATAATATAATTGAACTATCTAGGCATACCAAAGAACATCTTATTGATCCATTACTTTGATGCTAAACTGGTTGAAGAGCATATTTAAAAGGTGGTAGTGGGACCAATGGAAGTTTAGAAGGGACAGTAGAAGAGGTGGAATATCTGTTTTAACCTTGAGATCAACTATAGTGACTAGGAATGTTCATCCCACTAACCTCTGCTTTCGAAGTGTGTCATCAACAATGAAGGTATACCATATGTCTGTAAGAACTCCTCATTCTTCCAGTTGAATGGAAACATGTATATCAGTGGCTCAGGGTGGACTATGTGCAACACAGAAGTGTGTCACTCTGATTTTCCTTCAACACAGGACTTGCTACGCAGGTGCAAGCAGTGTGGTTTGGTAGACCCTGCAGCTATAAACTCCTTCAAAGTTCAACTCAGTTTTCACCCTAAGGTACCATAAGAGGGAGCAAACGGGGCTCACTTTGTGGTAAGAAGTTTAGGTGTTACAGACAGCACTTCCTACAAGGTATTCAAATCTGAAGCAAAGCACTTTGGGGTTTTTGTGAGTAATGGATCCCTGCCACAGACTGAACGAGGATTTGTGTTCCCCCAAGTTCGTATGCTGAAATCTTAAGCCCCAAGCTGGTGGTATGAGGAGGTAGGGTCATTGGGAGGTGATTAGGTCATGAGGGTGGAGACCTCATGAATGAGATTTGTGCCCTCAAAAGGGAGGCCCCAGAGAGCTCATTTACCCTCTGTCATTCAAGCACACAGAGAGAAGGTGCTGTCTGTGAATGGGGCAGTGGTCCCTCACGGACATGAGATGTGCTTGTACCTTGATCTTGGATATTCCAGCCTTCAGAGCTGGGAGAAACAGGTTTTTGCTGTTTATAAACCACCCAGACTATGGTATTTTTGTTACAGCAGCCCAAACAGACTAAGTCCCATCTCGCATTTGGAAATAAAAGATGTTTAAGATTTAGGTGGTGTTGTTGTTTTTTTGTTTTGTTTTGTTTTTGAGGGTGGGTGGTTAATGTGTTTACTGTTGGTAACTAATAAGTTCATCAAAATATGTCTATATCATTATACAGGTTCTCTACCATTTTAGGGAGTGTATTTTAGAAATTTTTCTTTTCCAGGCTTTAAAAGAAGCCATCATTGTTAGTTGAACAGAAATGATGCTGAAAATAAAATGATTCGCATTTTCTCAATTAAAAAATTCCTCAATATGTTAGTAACTAGCTTCATTAAACTTTTAGAGATTTATGCTAAATAGTCAAATATCTGCTGACAATATTTACTTTGTTAATTGAATTCAACATATCTATGTTATTTAAACATAAAGATAATACATAAATTTAAGAATTCTCCTTCCTAAAGTGATGTTCAAAAGAGTTGTTTACTCAAATTGGACACAGATTAATTGCGAGGTGATAATTCAGTAGAAAAAAATGCTAAATCTAATTATGTGTTAAATTTCTTTTTAACTACGGAAGTTAGATAACTGCTATAAGATTTCAACTAGGCAGGATTGAGTGCTGGTAGTTGGTTGTTTCCAACTAATATGTCATCCCAAAGCAACACTTTACTGGCAGGTGGAAGAGCTATTTTGGAGGCAAAATCAAGGATGCTGGTGCTAGATTGGAAGTGAACAGCGGAGAAGATAAAGGCATTAGGGACAACGCCCAAGATTCTGGCTTGTACAGTGGAACGTATGAAGGTGCCAGTTACTGAGAAAGGAAACTCCAGTGGGATGGGGATTAGGTATCACGATTTTGTTTGGGAAGTTTGGGGGTTGGTGCTATTTTGAGACAGTCTCCTAAAAATGTTAGGGTGGTCAGTAGATCCACAGCTCAGCAGAGAAGCCAGAGCTGAGCACAGAAATCTGCATGAGAGAGAAATATATCTAGAATAACTGTTTGTCTGTGGCCATGAGGGTCTTCTGGGCAGCCCGTGAACAATGTGGTACTCTGTAAGTAGATGGGTCATCCTGAGCCATGCTGGTCATGCCTCTGGGCTGCAGTTTCTTCATCTAGAGAATGACCATGTGGGACCTATTTTGGCTCATGGCTCTGGAAAGAACTTTTCTTGGACATGGCAACTTTTTTTAAAAAAATAACTTTTAGTTTCAGGGGTACATATGCAGATTTGTTACATAGGTAAACTCACGTCATGGCAGTTTGTTGTACAGATTAAGAATAATGGCCTCCAGCTCCTCCACCCATGTTCCTGCAAAGGACATGATCTTGTTCTTTTTAAATGGCTGCATAGTATTCCATGATGTGTATGTACACATTTTCCTTACCCAGTCTGCCATTCATGGGCATTTAGGTTGATTCGCTGTCTTTGCTATTGTGAATAGTGCTGCAATGAACATACGTGTGCATATGTCTTTATGGTAGAATGATTTTATTCCTTTGAGTATATACCTAGCAATGGAATTGCTGGGTCAAATGGTAGTTCTGTTTTTAGCTCTTTGAGAATCGCCACACTGCTTTCCACAATGGTTGAACTAATTTATGCTCCCAACAGCAGTGTATAAGCTTTCTCTTTTCTCTGCAACCTCACCAGCATCTGTTGTTTTTGATTTTTTAGTAATAGCCATTAACCATTCTGACTGGCATGAGATGGTATCTCACTGTGGTTTTGATTTGCATTACTCTGATGATCAGTGATGTTGAGCTTTTTTTCATGTGCTTGTTGGCTGCATGTATGTGCTCTGAACACTGCCTGTTCATGTCCTTTGCCCAATTTTTTAATGATTTTATTTCTTATAAATTTGTTTAAGTTCCTTATAGATGCTGGATATTAGACCTTTGTCAGAGGCATAGTTTGCAAATATTTTCTCCCATTCTGTATGTTGTCTGTTTACTCTGTTGATAGTTTCTTTTGCTATGCAGAAGCTCTTCACTTTAATTAGGTCCTATTTGTCAATTTTTGTTTTTGTTACAATTGCTTAGGTGTCTTTTTCATAATATCTTTTCAGTTCCTATGTCCAGAATGGCACTGCTTAGGTTTTCCTCCAGGGTTTTTACAGTTTTGGGTTTTACATTTAAGCCTTTAATCTATCTTGAGTTGATTATTTAATGTGCTGTAAGGAAGGGGTCCAGTTTCGATCTTCTGCATATGGCTAGTCAGTTATCCCAGCACCATTTATTGAATGGGGAGTCCTTTCGCCATTGCTTATTTTTGTTGGCTTTGCCAAAGATCAGATGGTTGTAGGTGTGAGGCCTTATTTCTGGGCTCTCTATTCTATTCTATTGGTTAATGTGTTTATTTTTGTGCCGGTACCATGCTGCTTTGTTACTGTAGTCTTACATTATAGTTTAAAGTCAGGTAACATAATGCCCCCAGCTTTGTTCTTTTTGCTTAGGATTGCCTTGGCTATTCAGGCTCTTTCTTTGGTTCCACATGAATCTTAAAAGAGCTTTTTCTAGTTCTGTAAAGAATGTCATTGGTAGATAGGAATAGCATTGAATCTGTAAATTGCTTTGGGCAGTATGAGACATTGCACTTTTTTCTCAGGAAGTTAGACTTGTTCCTTCTCCTTCTCCCATGTACATAGATGCAACACTTTCTGAAGGCCCAGGAAAGAATGTTATAAAATGTCTTATTTCCTCAACAGGAACATGTGAGATACAATGGGGCCTTAACTTATCTAACTCTTAACCTGCTAATTAGGCAGCTCCCTCAGAGGCCTGAAGACAAAGACCATAAGGAAAACGCTTTTCATCACTTTTGTCCTGCAAATTACAGTTTCAAGGAGGAAAAAAAAAACTCATTTTCAAAGCCTTTGTTGAACACTTTGCCGTCTAGAATTTTAATCTGCCAGGAAATCCTACTGTTTGATGGTTTTCAAGGATCCTGTTTATGGTTGACATAAAACTATTTTTAGTACCATATGGCCAACATTTATGCATTGTCAAAAATGGCTCAAGCATAAAATTTGATGCACCAGAGATTTGATTTATGGAGGACTGAATACATCTGGTAAGGAACACACACACTCACACACACATAACACTCATACACACTCACACAAACATGAGATTATGTGATTCCATAAAATTATGCTTGCAGTTTGACTAGTTATAACTGATTAGAACTAAATGCTTTTAAAAAATCACGTTAGATACAAGTCCTGTTGGTCTGGTTGTTTTGGTGTCTAGAAAATCAGAGCAATTCTGGTTTCATAAAATCTCATTGTGGGTTTTTGCCTGTGTGTCGTTTCTGTGGACACATCTCAAGAGTTCACTCTTTTCCCCAAAGGTTTCCAACAATCATGAATTTGTATTTGTGAGTGGGAAGAAAATGAAGAGCAAAATGGACAGGATTGTGGACTTCACATCCAGCACTTTTCTCGGTTTTCTCGGTTCAAGGTGACCATCTGGGTGCCCAGAATCCCCCTGCAGATTGAGGGCTCGGACAGGTCGCTGAGCCAGATCCAGGGCTGGAGGATCTCTGTGGCCTCCAACAGATGGTGAGGAAGCAGAGAGAGGACTGTGGATCTGATGCTCCTGGAGCCCAGAAATCTTTGTAAAGGTGGTAAAACCAACCCTCAGGGCCTAGGCCCCTGGGAAGCAACCCACCGTGCTTGACAATGGTCTGGGCTTGGGGGTCAGATGGATTCGATTCTGTCACCCATTAGTGGTGAGAGAGGCCAGAGAGTGTCGGTGAGGACAGGGGCTTGGGAGTCAGACGCTACCCATCACTCGCAATTTGACTTGAAAAAAATTACTGAAATTCTCTGAGCCTCATATTTCTTACCAGAAAATAGGAATAATCATATTAGTGACCTGATAGTGTTGTTGTTAACATTACACAAAATGATACATCTAAATAATGCACATAAACTTATCTAATTCTTAACCTGCTAATTAGGCAGCTCCCTCAGAAGCCTGGAGCACAGGCCTGACATTTAGGAAGAGCTTGATGCCTTTCATTCCCCGTTTCCCAACTGTGTTTTTCTTAGATTAGCCATTTCTTTCCTACTTGCAAAAGTCAACACAAGTTTCCTGCGTGCCTTGCAAGGTGAGAAGCAGACACTGCGGTTGGCCTCTCTGGGGCTTTATTTTGGTTCTGCCACTTGCAGTTCAGTGAGCCTAGATGAGTAGTTCAACTCCACATTTATCAGTGTTCACATTTACACATTGGGAATAAAAGTAGTGCTTCATCTTTCTGTTCTAAGAATTCATAAATTCGTACACATACAATTAATGAGCCCATGTTGATATATTATCAAGCTTTTTTTGTTATTACCTAATGTATTTAAAAAAAATTTTTTTTTTTTTGAGACACAGTTTCATTCTTGTCGCTCAGGCTGGAGTACAGTGGCACGATCTCGGCTCATGGCAACCTCCAGCAATTCTCCTGCCTCAGCCTCCAGAGTAGCTGGGATTACAGGCATGCACCACCACGCCTGGCTAATTTTTGTATTTTTGGTAGAAATGGGGTTTCACCATGTTGGCCAGGCTTGTCTTGAACTCCTGACCTCAGGTGATTCACCTGCCTCGGCCTCCCAAAGTGCTGGAATTACAGGCATAAGCCATCGAGGCCAGCCTGTGCTTTTCACACTAACTAAAACAAAATGTAGTTACAGGATCCTGCCCGTGATATCCCATGACATTTAGTTTTTATGTCTCCTTGGGCTCTTCCTGTCTGTGATTGTTTCTGACTCGCCTCTTTGATGAATTCACAATATTGAATGGTACTGATGAGTTATTTTCTAAAGGTTCTTCTGTTGGAATTTGTCGGGTAGGTGTGCCGGTGTGTGTATGCATTCATGTGTGTTAAGCCACAAACCATCCAGACTGCACAGGGGAAGGTTGTGGGAAGCATAAACAAACTTTACCTACATCCTCTTGTAAGTTCCTTCATCTAGCTGCTACCATAAATGTCACAAGGTGATATATGGCAAAGTTAACCAACAAACAACCCCAGGGTCTCTCTCCCCCATAAAAACCCCTCATTCTGTAAGCTCAGGGGTGCCTCCTTTGTCTGTAGTGGAGCAGGCGGCAGGTTCAATAAACTTACTCACCTGACTTTGGGTCTATTATTCCTTTCTCTCAGCTGACCTTACACCTCCCAGGTTCAAGCGATTCTCCTGCCTCAGCCTCCCGAATAGCTGGGACTACATGTGCATGCCACTGAGAGGTGAAGCCAGCTGGACTTCCGGGGTCGAGTGGGCACTTGGAGACCTTTTCTGTCTTACAAGAGGATTGTAAAATACACCAATCAGCAGGATCCTAAACGTAGCCAATCTCAGGGAGGATTGAGAAAAGGGCACTCTGACAGGATAAAAATGGAACATGGGAGGGGACAAATAAGGGAATAAAAGCTGGTCACCCCAGCCAGAAGCGGCAACCCATTTGGGTCCCCTTCCACACTGTGGAAGCTTTGTTCTTTCGTTCTTCACAATAAACCTTGCTACTGCTCACTCTTTGGGCCTGTGCCATCTTAAAGAGCTGTAACACTGACTGCGAAGGTCTGCGGCTTCATTCTGCATTCACTGGAAGCAGCCAACTTGGGACACACCACCATGCCTGGCTAATTTGTTTGTATTTTCAGTAGAGATGGGGTTTCAGCGTGTTAGCCAGGATGGTCTTGATCTCCTAACCTCATGATCCGCCCACCTCTGCCTCCCAAAGTGCTGGGATTACAGGCGTAAGTCACTATGCCTGGCGAACACATACATTTTCAACAGAAGAGCAAGAGACTATAGACCCAGAATACAGCGGCAGATAGGAGCCTGCTGTGCAGGAGTCAGATAACTTAATTCTTAGCACAATCCTGTAAGATGAATTCTGTTATCATCCCACTCTCTAGATAAAGGATTCAAGGCACCAAGAGTTTAGTTCATGAGCAGTAAGAGATTTGGGCCCAAGTGGTTTCGTGTCAAAGCTTATGCTTGGCATAATTTTTTGATAGCCAGATGGTAAATATTTTAGAATATTAGTGTTCAAATAGTCTGTGTACAACTAATGCTTCTCCTGTTGTAATGTAAAAGCAGCCATAGCCAATGTATACAAGAATAGCTGTCAACTTAAATGCGCATCAATGATAGATTGGATAAAGACAATGTGATACATATACATTATGGCATACTATGCAGCCGTGAAAAACAATGAGATCATATCCTTTGCAGGAACATGGATGGAGCTGGAGGTCATTATCCTCAGCAAACAAACACAAGAACAGAAAACCAAATATTGCATGTTTTCGCTTATAAGTGGGACCTAAATGATGAGAACACATGGATACATAGAGGGGAACAGCACACACTGGGGCCTGTTGGAGGGTGGAGGGTGGGAGGGGGGAGAGGATCAGAAAAAATAAATAATGGGCAGTAGGCTTAGTAACTGGGTGATAAAATAATCTATATAACAAACCCCCATGTTTACATGTGTAACAAACCTGCACGTGTAACCCTGAACTTAAAAGTTAAGAAAAAAGAATGAGGTGTGTACGTGTTCTAATAAAACTTTACTTGTAAAAACTGGTGAAGGCCAGAATCTGGGCTGTCACATGGGGCAGGAAGAGATAAGGACTGAGGAAAGGAGGAAGAAGTCAAGACAGAGAAATAAGGGAGGAATGTGAATAAGTTCCAAAGATATATTTCAAGCATTTTTAATATTTTTTTTCTTAACTTGCTCCTCCAGCAACAATTTATGTTTGTTTATTTATTTATTTTTAGACTAGTCAAGTGGAGTAGTGGAAGAAGGGAAAGAGTAGAACAAGGAGGTTGGTCTGTAACTGACTGTGAACAGTCGATTGAGATAACTCACTACCTTAGGACCAGCCCAGCAGGAATTTTTTAACTGGGGCAGGACGGTGAGAGCGGAGGTGTATTTTGTCAATCTTTAGCATCATAAGCTCAGAGAAAACATTTCTGTAGAGATGTAAATGGCCCCAAAGAATGAAGATGTTGGAATTTGGAACCATTTCAAGCTAATGAATAGTGATTTCTTTTTTCAGGGTTTTTTTTTTTTTTTTTTTTTTGAGACAGAATCTTGCTTTGTTACCCAGGCTACAGTGCAGTGGTGTGATCTTGGCTCACTGCAACCTCCGCATCCTGGGTTCAAAAGATTCTCGTTTCTTAGCCCCCCAAGTAGCTGGGGTTACAGGCGTGTACCACTGCGCCTGGCTGATTTTTTTTTTTTTTTTTTTTTTTTTTTTTTGTATAGACGGGTTTCACTGTGTTGGCCAGGCTGGTCTCAAACTCCTGGCCTCAGGTCATCTGCCCACCTCGGCCTCCCAAATTGCTGGGATTAGAGGTGTGAGCCACCGCTCCTGGCTGTTTTGTCTTTTAAATCATCAACAACGATTTAATAGTCAATTGGTGAATGCTTCCTCAATCCCTGGCTGAAAGGTGGGTGACTCTCTCTCCCAATCCTCTTTTGCATTTGCAAAATTGCGGCAGGGAAGAGGCTTAGGAAGTAAACTCATTTGCCTCCTCCCCACTGGATTAGCAAACAATGTCTCCATCTTCCCTGTGAAAATATCGGGTAGATTGGAGGCAAGTGTAACCGGCACATTTCACGGAGGAGAAAGCTGTGACCCATCCAGTTTGGATAAATGCCCTGTGGTTGGCGGGTCCAAAGCTCACAGGCATAGTTTGATATTTTAAACCCAAATTCCTAAATATATTTGTCCTTTTGCCAAAGCTGAACCTTAAATACATTTAATTTGGCCTGAAAAACATTATTTTTTTTTGAGACGGAGTCTCGCTCTGTCACCCAGGCTGGAGTGCAATGGTGCAATCTCAGCTCACTGCAAGCTCCGCCTCCCGGGCTCAAGCCATTATCCTGCCTCAGCCTCCCGAGTAGCTGGAACTACAGGCGCCCGCCACCTCGCCCGGCTAATTTCTTTTTGAATTTTTAGTAGAGACGGGGTTTCACCGTGTTAGCCAGGATGATCTCGATCTCCTGACCTCGTGATCTGCCTGCCTCAGACTCCCAAAGTGCTGGGATTACAGGCTTAAGCCACCGAACCCTGCCAAGAAAACATTTTTATAATAGAAAATTCAGCTGTTTATTTTTTTTTAAGATCTCACTTAAAAGGCTAGATTTCTGTTGACAAATCAGGAGAGCTGGCATTCAGGGTGTTAGAGTTGTGACCACCAAGGTGAGGCTGGGGATGAAATACGAGGAGTGGGAAGACCATGGGGCTCCGAGCTTGTTTTCAAGGCTGTTTCTTTTAGAAACTGCTCTCATGTGTTTACTTAGTCCAAACACTCCATCAAGAAACAAGGTGGCCCAGATTAGAACAGTGTACTTGCAGCTTCTTGGTTGCTAACATTGCCACAAAACAAATTACAGCAACAAAAATTTCCTTTTATAATAGCACATCCATAACTGGTATTGCAGAGAGTCTATAATGAGAGGCATGGTATAAATACCCTGGGGCCGTGGAAGAGATAGATGAAGAAGAAAAGAAAAAAAGCTTTCCAAACGCTATCATAAATAAGTGATTTTTGTTGTTGTTGTTGTTTTGCTCTGACTTTAGAAATAGTTATCAGCTCACGAAATCAAGCATTTTTGAGACAATGAATGTCTCAGCATGGGGGCTAATGAGAGAACAGATAACTGCCTGGGGCTGAATATCTGATTTTTCAGGGAGAAGAAAAGCTGAAATGAGGGGATAAAGTGCCTATTCTGTTGTGTAAACAGAAAGTGAATTAGAGAGGAACATGTTTGTATCCTATAAAGTCTAACAGCCACTTAAGTGGATGGTATTATTTGAGAAGACAGAGTTTGCTGCTAATGGCCACTCCGCTCATCTCCCAGCTTGGCAGCTGCTTAGTCTTAAAAAGCTGCGAAAGAACAGGAACAGAGTCCTGCTTAGTGAGTGGACTGAGCACGGGGGTGATTCTGATGCTCTGTGGGAGACAGCGGGTGATCGGGAATAGCCCATGGTTAGAAATCGAGTATATAGGAATTGATGATAGTAGCTAATGTTTTTCCAAGGGCTGATGACATACCAGAGACAACCCCAAACAGGCATTTTGCAGGAATCGACTAAATGTTTAAAACAGTCCTACTGATGCAGGATTTTTATTGGCCCCTTTGCTGGACTCGTAGCAGGGGGCACCCCATCTGCTCAGCCTGCCGTGCTAGCCCCTGGTGGGAGGGAGCATGTGAGCGAGTGAGTGTGGGGTCCGGCTGGCCACCTGGAGTGCTGACACAGGAGCAAGCTACATGTGGGGCCCGTGACCAGACAGGGCATGTCACCCCCAGGGGAAGGTGGCAGGGCCCAGGCAGGGGTGCTCACCACCCTGAAGCCGCAGAGCGGGTATTACAGTGTGCATAGCACTTTTAGTTCCACTGCCTTCCTGCAGCTCAGCAAATGGTGTCGTGTTAGCAGCTCAGCCAGCCTCTTGCCCTGCTCTGGCCTGTGGCTCTGGGACTGGTGTGGCTCCAGGGCCAGCTATGTACCCCCACGGCTGCTTCTGTTGCATGGGGTAGCTGCCCTCTACTGGTGAGGGCAAAGGGCCAGTGTTACAGTCTTTCTGGGTACCCACGTTCCCTGGGTCCCAAGCTCTTGTCCAGCGTCCAAGAAGAATGAAGTCATGCTGACAATTGAAGGGCAGTAAAGGTGCAAAATTTTATTGAGTAACGAAACAGCTCTCAGCAGAGAAGGAGCAGGAAGGTCGGGTCGTGTCTCCTGAAGTCAGGTCATCTCTCTCAGTGTGTCTGAATCTGGAGCTTTTATAGGCACAGGATAGGGGAGTGTGTGCTGACTGACTTGCGAGTATGCAAAAAAGGTTAAAACAAAGCCACCAGTCAGAGGTGGACAGAGTGTAAAGACAATTAGGGTAGGTATATGTAAAATAGGTGAAGGGTGGGGATCAATCAAAGGAAAGCACGCCAAACGGGAAGACGGGTTCTCAATCCAGTCTGTGAATTTGACTTGTAGCTTGGCCTTCAGACTTTAAACTATCTTTAGCTTGAAGGTGGGGTTTCACCGGGAACCTGTCCCTGTCTGCCTAGGATTTTTTTATTGGCCCCTTGCTGGACTCGTAGCAGGGGGCTACTGCCTCTGTCTCCTGCCTCTGTCACTACAAGGTGAATTCTGTAATAATCCCATGCTCTAGAGGAAGAATTCAAGGCACACAAAGTTTATGCCATGAGTTTTAAAAGATTTAGGCCCCAGCAGTTTGGTATCAATGCTTATGCTTGGCATAGTTTTTTAGTGGAAGGCCAGAAAATAATTTTAGAGTATTACTGACCAGATGGTCTCTCTCACAACTATCACCTCTGCTGTTACAGCACAGAAGCAGCCACAGACGATGTGTAAAGAAATGGATGTGAATGTTTTCTGATAAAACTTTATTTGTAAAACCTGGTGGGAACCAGGAGCTAGTCTGTGTACCTTAGCTTGCTAGCACCTCTTGTAAACCCATTCTGTTCTGCCTCTCAGAAGCATGCTATTCCAGGAAAAGTGGCTGCAATTACAGGGTCCTGGGCCTTCAGGAACTTGTCCTGTATCTTGCTGTGATGTCTCTCTGTCTATTGCTCTTTCTTCGGCCTTGATTCTTAAACTAGAAACAGAAGCTAACATATGCCACTTTTCCTCAAATTTTTTCTGAAGTTGTTGTCTTTTTACAGGATTTCATGTGAGGAGAAGTCAGTGAATACACGAGGCAGGATGCCTCTGAGAGCACATAGTTAGAGGAACTAGGAACTTGCCTTGTAGGATTTGTCTGATGAGGGGGAGGTAAAAGATTATATTTGCATTTCTAAAGGGCAAAGTAGGAAGCTGGGAAAAGGGAAGGAGGAGAAAAGAAGATAAAATAATAAAACAATTATTTCCTAGTAAATTAGGGGTTCTCGGTTACAAAATGAACTAGGTTTGTTTGAATCTGTAGCTCCAACCAGTGGTTCCCAAGCTGTTTTTGCACAGTGGAATTACCAAGAGCTCTTAAAACATGTCTGTTCCTGGCTCCGACCCTCTAACATTCTGGCTTAATTGCTAGGACCTGAACCTGGTCATTAGGCAATTTAGAAGGTCTCCCAGGTGATTCTAATCTTCAGCACAGTTGGGGAACCACTGACATAGACTCTTCATCTTATAACAGCCTGTTGGGGGTTTGTGGCTTCTGCTTGGGGGAAGGCAGGGAGAAGGGAAGAGACAATGCCTTTGCCTTCTGAGTTTTGAGCAGTTCCAGTGCCCGGAAAACAGCACCCTAGTACCTGACAAATAGACAGATTGGTGAGTGAATAGGTGGATGTGTCAGAGGCATTTGAACCAGAGCGACTCCATCTTGAACATGAGCTGGGTAAAATGAGGCTGAGACTGTCTGGGCTGCATTCCCAGGAGGTGAGGCATTCTAAGTCACAGGATGAGATAGGAGGTTGGCACAAGGTACACATCATAAAGATCCTGCTGATAAAACAGTTTGCATTAAAGAAGCCGGCCAAATCCCACCAAAACCAAGATGGCAAGGATGTGACCTCTGTTTGTCCTCACTGCTCATTATAGGCCAATTATAATACATTAGCATACTAAAAGACACTCCCATCAGCACCATAACAGTTTACAAATGCCTTGGCAACATCAGGAAGTTACCCTATATGGTCTAAAAAGGGGAGGAAACCAGTTCTAGGAATTGTCCACCGCTTTCCTGGAAAGTTCATAAATAATACCCTGCTCTTATCATGGCATAAATCAGAGGAAAGTAAACAGACCAAGATGATCTTTGTAAAATTCCTGTAAGTGTTAAGTGTGATTGAACAACAGCATAATACTCTCCTAACCGATTCCCACAGGTGCATGCATTGAGCCGAGGGCTGGGAGAGCACTTTGTTGGGAGCCCTAGTTAAGGTGTTCACGGTGCTTGTGAGGAGAAGAGATGCATGAGCCTCCTCGCTGACTTTTCAGGTCCTCTCGCCGCTCTCGGACTCCATCCTGGCTGAGAAGACAGTGATCGTCCTGGATGACCGAGTCACCATCGCGGAGCTGGGAGTGCAGCTCGTAGCTGGCATGTCTCTCTCCCTGCAGCCTCACCCAGCAGACAAAAGGGCCATCGTCTCCACAGCCGCTGCCCTGGATGTTCTTCAGTCCCCACAACAGGTGAGTGTCGCAGGGGCCCAGCATCCCTGGTCAGTGGAGACAACTTCTCTCTCAGTTAGCACGTCCTGTGAAGGAGAGCAGGGGTCCTCATGCCTAGAACTGGGGATTCTTGAAGCTTCTTGCTTCTTATCCAGGCTGCCCTGTCTCTGAGGAAAGTATTCAGTGGCTTAGACACATTTCCTCTTATGTGCTTTTCCACACCCACCACATCCCCATACACCATTTGCTTTACCCTGGGCTTATCTGTGCCAGGCACAGCCTGCTGCTAGACCGTGACCAAAGGATCACGTTTTCACTTTTCTAGAATAAATTATATTTGATATCTGAAAATTTGATTTCAGCAATGTAAACAAATAGAGCTTGCGAACCCCGAATATCAGAGACAGGTCTCAGTCAATTTAGGAAGTTCATTTTGCCAAGGTTAAGGATGCACCTGTGACACAGCCTAAGGCAGTCCTGACACCATGTACCCAAGATAGCCGGGGTCTACAGCTCATTTTTATGCGTTTTCGGAAGATACGAGACATCCCTCAGTACACATAAGATTTACATTGGTTCCATCTGGAAGGGCAGGGCAACTGCAAGGTTGGGGGAGCTTCCAGGTGATAGGTCGATTTCTACATATTCCGACTGGCAATTAGTTAAAAGAGCGTTGAATTATTATCAGTAGAAGGGAATGTCTGGGTTAGGATAAGGAGTTGTAGAGATTTAGGTTTTATCATGCAGATGAAGCCTCCAGGTTGCAGGCTTTAGAGAGAATAAATTGGAAACATTTTTACCAAACTTAAGATTTGCGTCGATGTTAATACTGCAGGGGCATAAGGAGGCATATTGGATCCACACTTCCCATCCCATCGTGGCCTGAGCCAGTCTTTCAGGTTAAATCTTACAGTGCTCTGGCGAGGAGGAAGTTCACTTAGATGCTGGAACGGTGAGTGGACCTTCGAATTTTATTTTTGGTTTACAAGCTAAAAGGCACCAATTCCTGTTGGTTTAGATTAATTATTAACAAGTCTTAAACCACAACCCCATCTTTGAACTTGAAGCAAATGTGTTTCAATTATCCCAAGTTCATTGTGTCTTCAAGCACGCTAATCTCCCATAATACATCTTTCCTCAGATACTTTCAGCATGGCTTCCTAATAAAAATGCTTGACGAGATTTTATCTTGAGCCTGATTAGTTGCACCTGAAATTGATTTGCATGCATCATGTGATCTTTCAAGTTCTTTTTGGAAACGTCAAAGTCAAATCCTGTTATGTGAGATTCAATCCGTTAATATATACATGACTGCATTCATTAAAGTATATCATTTGTTCCTTGCACCACTGGGGCTATAAACCATTATTGACGTCAGTTGAATATATGACAGCCACTGTTCTGGATTCTAAAACACAGAAGCTTATTTTCCTTGGTATGCAGAAAACGTATTTTATAGGAGACCACATTTGTGTACGTGTTCAGAAATTTGAAAGAACCTGCGTTGGTTTCACTTTCTTTAGGAAGTAATAGTCCTTGGATGTTGTTC
>NW_012103587.1:4764206-4766468 GCF_000951045.1 Mandrillus leucophaeus
GCATGACTCCGAGTGCACCTCATCCATCTCTTCCTACATATGCATTAGCAGCTAATTTCTTTGGCCTGTGTAATTTTTCTGGAAATAGGAATAGGAAACACAAAATCAATGTTTATTTCAAGATCTGTTTGATTGGCATATATGTTCTATTTCCTGGGATTTTTCATGTCATGTCATTTACTGGGTATCCATGCTGGCTGTCGAGTTTTTTCCACTTTTCCTCTCTTTAGTGTTCGGGGGCAGTACTTAAATTCTTATCCTGACTTTATCTTTTCCTGTTTCCTGTTTTGAAATCTTGAGGTGTTTTTCTTGTTTGTTTTTGTCTGTTTTAATTGTTATTTTAGACTTGGGGATACATGTGAAAGTTTGTTACGTAGATGAACACATGTCATTGGGGGTTGTTGTACATATTGTTACATCACCCAGCTATTAAGCTCAGTACCCAATACTTACCTTTTCTGCTTCTCTCCCTCCTCTTCCCCTGCCCCTCAGGTACACCTCAGTGTATGTTGTTTCCTTCTTTGCATTCATAAGTTCTTATCATTTGGCTCCCACTTGTAAGTGAGAGCGTGCAGTATTTGGTTGTCTGTTCCTGCATTAGTTTGCTAAGGATGATAACCTCCAGAAATCATTTGTATATGAATTTGGAAAATAAGTTTTATTTAACATGTGAGTGTATAATAAAAAAGTACTGGTTTATAAATGATTTTTAGATAAACCTTGTAGAGTTTGGGGAAACACTGAGAACCATATACACATATATATATGTATATTTCCTCTCTGGTAGTTGTAACTTCATGGGGAGCTAATATTTTGGGGGGTTAAATCTTTTCATTAAAATACTATTAGCTCTACCTATGCAAGCATTTTGTGGGTATCATATCTCAGTATGCAATAGGAAGTCTAAAAATAGTGTTGATGTGCACAAAAATGAAACTGCCTGGGAAGCTTCTGCAGCTGAGGCTTTCCATTTGCTTGAACAACAGTAAAAATAAATAAATAGAAGCATGTTTCTATTTACCAGTATGTAGAAATCCACCTGTAGGGTGACCAGAAAATATTCACAATTGTCTTTCTCGTAGAGGGAAAACATGCACAGTATGCTCACTGAGGGAGAAACTAGCGGGTAGTACAAAAAAAAATCATAGAAGTGAATGGACACTCTAAAAATTGAGAAGCAATTGTCAGGAAAAGCACAGGTCCTGTAAATCAAAGTGACAAAGAAAACATTGCATAATTTCTGCATTACTTTTAAAATAGAAAAGGTTTCTGAATTAACCACAGAAATGATCCTACACAGAGCAAGACTGCAAGAGCAGGAAGATTTAATAAAAAATTTATATATAAAGATGGACCAGCTGCTGAGACAAATATTGACCTAGACTGGCTTATGAGAGTCTCCGTTGAGCCGTTTCTTCTCTAAGCAATAGAGTTTTCAGGAGTGGGCATTGGAGAGACTTGCAGGAGTCATCTGAGGTAGCTCCATGACTTCAAGAGGCTGATGACTCAGCTATTCAAAATAGAGTGCAGCCATCCTCCGATTATAGATGTCCACGGATGGAAGCATCCCAGGCTCGCTTCCTTGATGATCTCATCACATTAGTAGCTGAGTTCTTCCTGTATCTCTCGTCCACGGGTCCATAGTGTGTCTAGGGGCCGTGTGCAAATCATGGGTGATGTGATGGGTCTGCCCCCCAGGAGCAGGTGTTCAATGAGTTCTGTAGATGTGAAAGTTGTAGTTGAAAGGTGAAGTTGGTAACACTTGATTTTCTTTTTCAATTCCAATGAAGCCGGAAGACCCAAGACATTTGCTGTAAACAGATTATTTAAAAAGATGACTAGTGCTTGTAGTCAGAGCTCCTCTGCTAGCCAGGATACGGCTCCATGGTCTCTGCAGTGTTCTCTGGGGAGATAGCCCCACATGGCAGAGAGAAGTACATGCTAATTTAGGCGTAATTATTCAAATGAAACCTGCTGCTTCTCAAAGTTGCTTTCCATGGTCTCTCCTTTTTGATGCTTGACATTTGGCCCAGGCGTAATGAGAATTCATTTCTGAAACCGGAGCCTCAAAACTCCATTACAGGGTGAGTCATACACCGTCAGCCAGGACGGATCCCTCTGGAAATGGAGACTTTGTAGAATTTGGGGGTTGGATGGGGAGAACTTGCCTGGTGCGTGGGAGAGACAATGGGTATCACCTTAGTGATGAAAAACCCAATTAAGGCAGCCTGAAGTGTAACAGTTCCCATGGCGAGAGGGCTC
>NW_012103587.1:4767198-4769298 GCF_000951045.1 Mandrillus leucophaeus
GATTTCAGCAATGTAAACAAATAGAGCTTGCGAACCCCGAATATCAGAGACAGGTCTCAGTCAATTTAGGAAGTTCATTTTGCCAAGGTTAAGGATGCACCTGTGACACAGCCTAAGGCAGTCCTGACACCATGTACCCAAGATAGCCGGGGTCTACAGCTCATTTTTATGCGTTTTCGGAAGATACGAGACATCCCTCAGTACACGTAAGATTTACATTGGTTCCATCTGGAAGGGCAGGGCAACTGCAAGGTTGGGGGAGCTTCCAGGTGATAGGTCGATTTCTACATATTCCGACTGGCAATTAGTTAAAAGAGCGTTGAATTATTATCAGTAGAAGGGAATGTCTGGGTTAGGATAAGGAGTTGTAGAGATTTAGGTTTTATCATGCAGATGAAGCCTCCAGGTTGCAGGCTTTAGAGAGAATAAATTGGAAACATTTTTACCAAACTTAAGATTTGCGTCGATGTTAATACTGCAGGGGCATAAGGAGGCATATTGGATCCACACTTCCCATCCCATCGTGGCCTGAGCCAGTCTTTCAGGTTAAATCTTACAGTGCTCTGGCGAGGAGGAAGTTCACTTAGATGCTGGAACGGTGAGTGGACCTTCGAATTTTATTTTTGGTTTACAAGCTAAAAGGCACCAATTCCTGTTGGTTTAGATTAATTATTAACAAGTCTTAAACCACAACCCCATCTTTGAACTTGAAGCAAATGTGTTTCAATTATCCCAAGTTCATTGTGTCTTCAAGCACGCTAATCTCCCATAATACATCTTTCCTCAGATACTTTCAGCATGGCTTCCTAATAAAAATGCTTGACGAGATTTTATCTTGAGCCTGATTAGTTGCACCTGAAATTGATTTGCATGCATCACGTGATCTTTCAAGTTCTTTTTGGAAACGTCAAAGTCAAATCCTGTTATGTGAGATTCAATCCGTTAATATATACATGACTGCATTCATTAAAGTATATCATTTGTTCCTTGCACCACTGGGGCTATAAACCATTATTGACGTCAGTTGAATATATGACAGCCACTGTTCTGGATTCTAAAACACAGAAGCTTATTTTCCTTGGTATGCAGAAAACGTATTTTATAGGAGACCACATTTGTGTACGTGTTCAGAAATTTGAAAGAACCTGCGTTGGTTTCACTTTCTTTAGGAAGTAATAGTCCTTGGATGTTGTTCGGTGATAGTGTGCTCGGTTGATTTTGTTCCGTGATCTCTTTAGAGATTTGTTAACCTGAGGATTTTTCAGTTACTGTCTTATCATTGGATGAAATGGTGGTGCCTGTCCAGGCAAACCTGGAGTCCAAATGGTTGGTAGCGATTGCAGAAGGTGAAGGACAGGTGCTCTTGTTTAAATTAGAAATGATGATTAGTGAGCTTTTCAGGTTTGCAATGAAGAAGAGAGTCAAGTTTACTTCCTACATCAGCATCCTCTGAGGGGATAGTGGACCATACACCAACTCTGTCCTGTTTGACAATGATAATAACATCAAGTGGGTCTGCCAAAGTGTGCAGCTGGGGGAACCCCAGGACTTTGGAGACTGCAGTTGGCCTTCTGCATTTGCGGTTCCGAATTTGTGGATTCAAGGAACCTCAAATTGAAAAATATCCTCCCCCAAAACAATGAAAAGTAACAATACAACAGTAAAAATAATGAAAATTTAAAAATAATGCAGCATAAACAATATTTACATAGAATTAGCATATAAGTAATCTGAAGATGATTTAAAGTATGAGAGAAGATGTGCATAGGTTATCTGCAAATATTGCACCATTGTATATGAGGGACTTGAAAATCCTTGGATTTTGGTATCCATGGAGTTCCTGAAACCAATGTCCTGTGGATGCCAAGGGACTATTTAATATGGGAAAACTGCAAGACCAGATGTAAACTCTTTTCTTATGTTTGTATTTATCTGCATATCTTTTGGTTGCTTCAGTAGTGAAGTGGTGAGTTTTATCATCAATAGGGGATGATTTAGCAAAGCTTAATTTGTGGAAGTCTTGTAGGATCTCTTTTTAGGCAGGTAACAGAGGTTTGAAGCAGATGGCTTTTAAGTGAGGGTGTGCCCCAGACAATGACA
>NW_012103587.1:4773793-4779808 GCF_000951045.1 Mandrillus leucophaeus
TCTACCTATGCAAGCATTTTGTGGGTATCATATCTCAGTATGCAATAGGAAGTCTAAAAATAGTGTTGATGTGCACAAAAATGAAACTGCCTGGGAAGCTTCTGCAGCTGAGGCTTTCCATTTGCTTGAACAACAGTAAAAATAAATAAATAGAAGCATGTTTCTATTTACCAGTATGTAGAAATCCACCTGTAGGGTGACCAGAAAATATTCACAATTGTCTTTCTCGTAGAGGGAAAACATGCACAGTATGCTCACTGAGGGAGAAACTAGCGGGTAGTACAAAAAAAAAATCACAGAAGTGAATGGACACTCTAAAAATTGAGAAGCAATTGTCAGGAAAAGCACAGGTCCTGTAAATCAAAGTGACAAAGAAAACATTGCATAATTTCTGCATTACTTTTAAAATAGAAAAGGTTTCTGAATTAACCACAGAAATGATCCTACACAGAGCAAGACTGCAAGAGCAGGAAGATTTAATAAAAAATTTATATATAAAGATGGACCAGCTGCTGAGACAAATATTGACCTAGACTGGCTTATGAGAGTCTCCGTTGAGCCGTTTCTTCTCTAAGCAATAGAGTTTTCAGGAGTGGGCATTGGAGAGACTTGCAGGAGTCATCTGAGGTAGCTCCATGACTTCAAGAGGCTGATGACTCAGCTATTCAAAATAGAGTGCAGCCATCCTCCGATTATAGATGTCCACGGATGGAAGCATCCCAGGCTCGCTTCCTTGATGATCTCATCACATTAGTAGCTGAGTTCTTCCTGTATCTCTCGTCCACGGGTCCATAGTGTGTCTAGGGGCCGTGTGCAAATCATGGGTGATGTGATGGGTCTGCCCCCCAGGAGCAGGTGTTCAATGAGTTCTGTAGATGTGAAAGTTGTAGTTGAAAGGTGAAGTTGGTAACACTTGATTTTCTTTTTCAATTCCAATGAAGCCGGAAGACCCAAGACATTTGCTGTAAACAGATTATTTAAAAAGATGACTAGTGCTTGTAGTCAGAGCTCCTCTGCTAGCCAGGATACGGCTCCATGGTCTCTGCAGTGTTCTCTGGGGAGATACCCCCACATGGCAGAGAGAAGTACATGCTAATTTAGGCGTAATTATTCAAATGAAACCTGCTGCTTCTCAAAGTTGCTTTCCATGGTCTCTCCTTTTTGATGCTTGACATTTGGCCCAGGCGTAATGAGAATTCATTTCTGAAACCGGAGCCTCAAAACTCCATTACAGGGTGAGTCATACACCGTCAGCCAGGACGGATCCCTCTGGAAATGGAGACTTTGTAGAATTTGGGGGTTGGATGGGGAGAACTTGCCTGGTGCGTGGGAGAGACAATGGGTATCACCTTAGTGATGAAAAACCCAATTAAGGCAGCCTGAAGTGTAACAGTTCCCATGGCGAGAGGGCTCAGCGTGGTACAGGAAGCAAACTCAGAGTATGACGATGTGGCAGAAGTTCTCATCCAAGCTGGAAACTACACCACTTTTTCAAAGAGAACTCTGTCAAGAGAACATGTAGAAATGACAGAAGTGCTCACTGAGATACAGTCTCTCCCGTGCAGTCACGACTTTCCTTGTGCCTGAACTTTTTCAGCCCCTCGTCGAAAACTCAACAAAAGGCTGCAGTTCGTTGGATTGTGATTCTTCATTTTTTCTCAGGTTTGCCATTGACTTTCATCAGGTTAATATAATTTTATTAATTTTTTCTTCTCTAAATGTTTCTTGCCAATTAGAAACCATGGGTTATATTTATCCTTGTTTTCCTCAAACAGAATAGGTATTGCACTCCAAAAAACATAAACCAATATGGAAAAATGAACGTGAATTATTAGATTCTGAGATGCAGCTTTTTGGTGGGTCCTAAGATGTTTGCCTGAATCCAGTAGGATCTTAGTGGATGAGATATTCAAACTTTTGATCTGAAAAACAATTGCATCCAAAATCTGGCATGAAGTCCCTTCCTTTTCTCCAGGATGCAATGGTTCAGCTTGATCAGATACTAGAACTCCTGACATCATTTCAGCATCCTTTCATTTTGCAAATGCTTCAGGTACAGAAATCCAAATGCTTCAGATGCAGAAGTCCAAATGCTTCAATAAGACCATGCAGCTTAAAAGATTTGAGTATGTGAGATGTCAGTTCCTGTGCTCTAGATCAGCAGTCCCCAACCGTTTTGGAACCAGGAACCGGTTACGTGGAAGACAACTTTTCCACAGACTTGGGGGATTTGGGGTTCGATGCATTCCTATCTGTTTTGCTTCTGTTGTCTGTACTTTTAGAGTTCTTCCAAAAAAATCATTGCCCAGGCCCATGTAAAGAAGCTTTGCTGATTATATTCAATAAAGATGGAATGAAATAAAACACAATACAACAAATAAAACTAAGAAAAAACAAATAAAAAATGCAGGCTGGGCCCATCAGGGTTGACCAAGTCCATTAGCAATAGGAAGAATAATTGCATCGCATCTCGACACAGCATTCAAACCATCCTTTTCTCTTCATTTAATCGTCTCAATCCTCCCCTTCTCTGTTTGTATAAGCATAGCATATGTGCCTTCCAATCTAAACAGCCATTTCCCCAGTTAAAACCACACTTGACTAATATAACACATATTCTCTACTTTACAAAGAGTACTAATTTAAAAGGATAGTGGAACGTTATGCTAAAATATTGACTATAGAGTTTCATTTATGTAATGGATACAGAATATTGAAACACTAAAATGTATATTGGAACAAGGATGCTTTAAAGTAAAAGCTTGCAACGGTGTAGATTTTAAATGCACAGCCATCGAACTCTGAAATATTTAAATGAAAGGGGAGGAGGCATTTCGAAAGAACAAGGTAAAATGCACTGCATTTAAATATCTGGCCCACGTTTGGGATGGTTGCTGGCATCACTGGCACGTTCTAGTCTTTCTCTGTTTTCCCTGTGATTTTATTTTTCCTGGACTTACTTCAGCAATGAAAAGACTTTATGTTCCAGCATAAGGACATCTTTCTACCACAGGGTGTCATATATTGAAACATGAAAATAAACAGTGAAGCATTCTTCCCTTCGGTGCAATTATTTTATTACACACACTTATTTCAGCCCTGTTATTTTAGCCATTCACAAGCATATTATGATATGGGAAAGAGCCCCTGTCCTTGTCCTCCATTCCCAAGCTTAGGACTTGGTAGAAGGGATCAGAGGCCACATTTAGGCATTCAGATGGATGGAAAGAGACGGTTCATTCTGTTGCATGTGCTGGTTGCCTTACGAGGTTTCACATATTCTTCCAGGGGTTCCATACACCAAGTAGAACTTTGTAAAAAATAGAGGTGACCTCAGTGGTTGCATGCAGGCTTTCGGAGGTGAATAAGCTGATCCTGCACTTCTAGTTACCCAGCTGCTTGGCGTGGAGGTGGTAGCAAACATCTCTATGATTTGGCAATGTTTCCATCCAAATAATTTGAAGTTGATGATTTTTAATAAATCTGAAAAGATAAATGTGAACTTAAAAGTGTTAAAGGCACTTAGAAATTTTACCTTCAAGAAGCATTTTATTTATTCTCGTAGTATCCAGCCCAATGGTATTTGCAGATGCATATCCCATAGTGTTAAAGAAAGGAAGAGGTAGAGTATTTCTTACACCCCAGCTCAGGGGCCAAACCAGACTGAAACTCAGAGCCAAAGTTAATATTCCGTGTCTACTTGATGGTTATCCGTGTTCTACTATTGGGCTGTATTTATTCATGGCTTAGATGTGTGCATGCATGTGTGTGTGTATGTTTATGTGGGTGTCTATGTATGTGTGTATATATGGTGTGTATGCGTGTGTATGTCTTGGATGTGTGCATATGGTAACTGTATGTGTATTGTGTGTGTGTGGTTGTGTGTATGTGCATTTATGTATTATGTATGGCATGTGCCTGTGTGCTTGGATGATTGTCTTACGTGTATTATGTTTTTATGTATGTATGCTCATGCATCTGTATGTATGTGCGTATATGTTTGTGTGTTTAAGTGTTGCATGTGTGCATATTGAGGGGAGGGATTTATATGGGTCCGAGTTTCCTGGGATGCTGATGCTATAGAACAGGAAGACCTACTCAGACATAAACAAAGTGCAAAATGACTCGGGATTCTGTGCTCCTCTCTGAAGGTTTCTGTAGATGTCTCAACTGGGAGACTGGTTGCACCTGCCAAGACCCCGCAGACTCTCAGCCTCTCTGCACCTCCCAAAACTGCCAGCATCACCTTTGACGTTGTAGCAAATGTTATTCTGTGCTCTCAGGATGAAAAGAGAAATCTTGGCAACCCAGGGTTTGAATAGCTGGATGTGTCTCAGTAATTCCCTTAAGCCAAGCCTGCTCTTTCTCCAAGCCCCACAGGCAGCCCATGAGTAAATGGGGTAGTGCCTCTCTGTGCAGCTAAGCCTGTGGAGCAGCGTGCTTGTATGCTTCAAAGAGTCGATAGAATAGGAGGCAAAATGCTCTCCCATACTTACGAGCCCCTTCTTCTCCATCGGCATTACTTCCCACAACTACAGAAAACACTGTTTTCCCTAATAGCTTCATCGTGTTCCTTTTCTACCAGAAAACAGGAGAACCAAGCTGCTGGCCACCGAGAGTTTTTCCCAGACCTCAGCGTGTGTGTATAGCTTTTAGTATAATTGGATTCAAAAAAAGAAGAAGCAGAGACACTTTGAAATAAGATTCAGAAAAGAAAAACACTTTGTGTTTGGAAGTTTATTTGCAAAATGCAAACACGGCATTGAAAATATTTTGATACTGAAGTTCTTAACAGTTACTGAAAATTTATTTATGTGTTTAGATAATTTATGTGGGTTATGGTAGGAGATGTTTGTTTTTTAGAAAAATTAAAATATATAGAAAAGTGCAGAAAATACATTAATGTAAACCCCTCCCCTAGCTGGAAACCAGCAGGACACTAATACTTTCTTGATGGGAATTAACAACCCAAGGGGTTTCCAAACCCACCAGGGACATTTTCCTCTCACCCTAAGGAAGCTGGGATATTATCCATAGAAAAAACAAGCCAATCTTTGTGTTTTAAGAGAGCTTGAAAATATCTCTGGCATTAACTGTTGCTTTGGGTTTTTTATTTAGATGAAATATTTTAATTTTATTTTAGGTTGAGGATCATCTCTGCAGAAGCTAACAGTAGAGGCAGCCCTTTTAGTCACTGGAATTAAAGTGCTATATGATGAGATGAACAATTTGAAACATAGGGTTGGTGAGAGACTGCCTCCTCTACTCATTTAAGAGTATTTTACATTTTTTTTTTAGGATGGCTTAAATCACCATTGGCCTGACACGGTTCCATTTCTTTGGCCTAAAGTCATGTAAAAAACAGGGAGACACTCATAACTTTTATAATTTATTGCAAATTTAGAGTTAAACACTTCCTCACTTTTATGATGAAATCTGACCCACCAAATGAAATATCAAAAAAGTGCAAGTGTAGACACTGCCTGTATAAGGCACTTAATTCCAAACTCTCTCGTTTCCTTACAGGGGAGGGGTCTTCCTTCTTTCAGATCCATTTTAGAAGTGTCTTGATATCCTGGGTTTCTTGGGTACTCCTATGCAATGCAGGCATTTCCCATGCAGGTAAACATTTTGGGTGGGAGTGGGGCAAGGGCAGCTGGCTTCTGTGAGCACACACCACCCATCACTCAGCACTCTCATTTCATCCCTCTGTTGTTGAAGACTCCACCAGCACAGCTGTGCAATGGCATGGGGTTTGCCACCTCACAGCTGCATTGTGCAAAACTCCATGAGCCAATGCTGCACGGAAGGATGTAGGGTTGCCAGGTGGAACGATGGAGGTGCTCCCTCTTAGCACAGGTTTGGAAGGATGGAGGTGCTCCCTCTTAGCACAGGTTTGGAAGGGTGAAGGTGCTCCCTGTTAGCACAGGTTTGGAAGGGTGGAGGTGCTCCCTCCTATCATAGGTTTGGATGGGTGGAGGCACTCCCTATTAGCACAGGTTTGGAAGGGTGGAG
>NW_012103587.1:4781908-4805942 GCF_000951045.1 Mandrillus leucophaeus
AAAGAGCCCCTGTCCTTGTCCTCCATTCCCAAGCTTAGGACTTGGTAGAAGGGATCAGAGGCCACATTTAGGCATTCAGATGGATGGAAAGAGACGGTTCATTCTGTTGCATGTGCTGGTTGCCTTACGAGGTTTCACATATTCTTCCAGGGGTTCCATACACCAAGTAGAACTTTGTAAAAAATAGAGGTGACCTCAGTGGTTGCATGCAGGCTTTCGGAGGTGAATAAGCTGATCCTGCACTTCTAGTTACCCAGCTGCTTGGCGTGGAGGTGGTAGCAAACATCTCTATGATTTGGCAATGTTTCCATCCAAATAATTTGAAGTTGATGATTTTTAATAAATCTGAAAAGATAAATGTGAACTTAAAAGTGTTAAAGGCACTTAGAAATTTTACCTTCAAGAAGCATTTTATTTATTCTCGTAGTATCCAGCCCAATGGTATTTGCAGATGCATATCCCATAGTGTTAAAGAAAGGAAGAGGTAGAGTATTTCTTACACCCCAGCTCAGGGGCCAAACCAGACTGAAACTCAGAGCCAAAGTTAATATTCCGTGTCTACTTGATGGTTATCCGTGTTCTACTATTGGGCTGTATTTATTCATGGCTTAGATGTGTGCATGCATGTGTGTGTGTATGTTTATGTGGGTGTCTATGTATGTGTGTATATATGGTGTGTATGCGTGTGTATGTCTTGGATGTGTGCATATGGTAACTGTATGTGTATTGTGTGTGTGTGGTTGTGTGTATGTGCATTTATGTATTATGTATGGCATGTGCCTGTGTGCTTGGATGATTGTCTTACGTGTATTATGTTTTTATGTATGTATGCTCATGCATCTGTATGTTTGTATGCTGTCTCTTATACACATCTAGATGTGTATAAGAGACAGGATGTAGGGTTGCCAGGTGGAACGATGGAGGTGCTCCCTCTTAGCACAGGTTTGGAAGGATGGAGGTGCTCCCTCTTAGCACAGGTTTGGAAGGGTGAAGGTGCTCCCTGTTAGCACAGGTTTGGAAGGGTGGAGGTGCTCCCTCTTAGCACAGGTTTGGAAGGATGGAGGTGTCCCTCTTAGCACAGGTTTGGGATTACTGCGGGGTTTGTGTTGATTGCTCCTGTGCCCACACCATTTTAACAGTTAGCTTTCATGCAGAGCCTTATTTTCAATTTCATCACTGTAAACTACAATTCAAAAAACAAATTGAAGGACCAGCATTCCTGAAGATGATGTTCTAGGCAGGCCTCACATATCTTTGGAGATTTGGGCAAACTCTTAGACATGGGAAAGGCAGGCACTGGAAGTGAAAAATTAAGTAACAGAAAAGATCAAAACCAGGAAGAAAGAAATGGTTATAAAACCCAGTGAACAATACCCACTTTCACTTTACCTAATCGTACCTGGGCTCTTGGGGGGAAATGGCTTTTATGCTGTATCAATGGGAAATTAATGTTGACAGCACTCCTTATCTATAATATGTGTCTTAATAGCATGCTGTCCTCTCGCAAATTAGTTTGCACACCAGTCATTAGTTCTCAGCTACAGACTATTGTCTCAGAGCAATGAATTAGTTCTGGGCTTCTAGAACAGGTTTGAGAGAGAATTGGAGTGAGGTTCCCAGGAGACTGTCTGATAAGGCATCTGCATGAATGCAGCAATGCATGGAAGGAGAATGAGGTAGAGATTTCTATGGGTTAGCAAACAAGGAGCTAGTGACCTGCTGGACCAGTGATGTGTTCACGTGGGTCATGGAAGCAGCAAGAGGTGAACTTAGCCCAACAGGGATCTCCTGACAAGATCACAGAAGCAACATGAACACGTGCTGGATTGGAGAGCATGACGTTCTTTTACTAAATTAACAGTTCAGGTACAATCTTCCCTAATCCCTTACCTGCCCTCTATCCCTTTCACACCAGAAGCTCCCAGGCAGAGGCCAGCCAAGCTAGGGAAGGGGAGAAAGTCTGCAGTTAAATCAAGAACATAGTTTGGATCTGTATCTGGGACAGTAAGATTGTGTTCATTAACCAAGCTGGCCATGGGTGAATGTGAAGAGGTAGGCCAGCTGCACAGGTTGAGGAACTGATCCCACAAGACATTTCTGACACCAACTGCCAGCGTGGAGGTTTCCGTAAACCATCCTCTATTTTAACACTTTACTAGGATGATGTTCAGATCTCAGAAAAGTGCTATCTTTATGAGTACAGTTTTGTTTTAGTGAAATGATGCAAATATAGAACCAAGCAAAGGATGAGACCCATAGGGAGGGGTCCAAGGTGAAGCTCGAGTGTCCCCTCCTCATGAAGGCCTTGACAGTGTTACCGTCTTCAGGCTATGATGTGTGACAGTACACACAGTGATACCAGCCAGGAAGCTCGCCTGAGCTGCAATGTCCAGAGTTTGTGTTGGGGCTGAACTGCATGGAGATGATTTATTGAACCTTGGATCGCATGGTGAAACTCAGTTTTCGGCCCCCTTCCTTCCCTGGAGGTTGGGATGATGTCACCTGGCTCAGAAACTCAAACCTCAGGGCATAGTTTCGGTCTTTCTGGCCTGCCATCCCCTGCTGAGTCATCTCATCAGCATGAGGCATCAGGTGTGAAAAATAAAGGTCCTTCAATCGCTCAAGACATTTCAAGACTTTAGTGGTTACTTCCCAGGAGCTAGGGCAAAAGACAGAACTTTTAATAGAGTTGTTTGCTACACAGTGGCCTATTATTTAAACATGAGCAGAAAAGCCAATTTATATAGGAAAAGGGTGATGTTGCCCCTACTGAGGAAATTTGAGAGGGGCATCAGGAAACAGAAGAAAGTTTGTGTTATGATCCTGTGTGACACACAAGGCATTCTTATCAGTCACCTCAAAGATGGGAGGAAATTGGAGTAGATATTGTACAATTGACCACGTCCCAGCTGTTAAATAATTCTCCATGGTTTCTTCTCTTACCCACTGTGTCCCTGGGAGGTCAAAGTGTGGTGCTGGGTTTGACCTCTGCCTTCCTGTTGTGACCTCACAATTGATGGGGGTAGATGTTGACTTAAACTTGCAGGTGCTACTTATTTTGGGAAATAGCTTCCCACGGTCCTATTATTTTACCTTTTCAAGAACCTTGGAGGCAGGTAGGTCAGAATATTAGTGTTTCATTTTGCAGATAAGAACCCTAGCCATTGGAACTGGCCCATAAACCCTCAGCGAATTGAGGGAAGAACGATGATTAGGATCCAAGCCTTCTTCCCGTTCCATGGCTCATTCCAATAATCCCACAGGGAAGTCCACCACTGCCCTTGGGTCATGAGAATGAGGCTGCTGCTACAGCTATAAAATGTAGTGCCAGAGACCATTCAGTCCCTTTCCTTGTGTCATCCACAAAGTGCAGTGGCTGGAGTAAGTATTAGAGTCATTCCATATGTGTAAAGTAGAGGAAACCCTAAGGTCAGTCCCTTGAGCTAATAAACGTTCATTGTAGCACCAGAAGCTTATGCCAGCACCATGCATTTTACCCCAGAAAAATGGATGAGAAAGGAGCTGCTGAGCTGGGGAGGGGAGAAGGGAAATGAGCTATGTCATCAGGCCCTGAGACCCCAGATCAAACAACATTCCAGCACATAAATATTCATCCAAGCAGCATGTCCAGTTGCAGTCCATTTAGCATGACGTTAACAGTGAGCTGTAAGACAAAAGCCCAGGAGCTCATTATCATGAGCCGGGCTTGGGAACATTTGCAGCAAGTTCTGAAATAATTAATATTACATTTGAATAATGTGATGAACATGCACATTTGTTCTATTGCGGGGCTCTTTTTGAGATCCCTGCACCCCCCTCCCTCTTGCGGAATGCCTGGTGGCAAGGGACCTGCCCATCAACATTTGGAGGAAGAATCAGGAGTGTTATTTTTAACTCCTCATTATTAGAGGAAACACACACATCTGGAAGACTGTGAGGAGTGATTATTAGCTGTTCAGCTGAGAAATAGCCTGGTGTCTACAATGCATCATTTTCTAATTATTTAGATATTTTTCAATGCCTTAAATACTGGAGGCATCTAAAATCCAGCTCATTTAATCTCCCTAAATTATACTTTCTCCATCTGCCATGGTCTTACAGTTTCATAAAACCTCTACTTTTTACAAGCCCAATAAAATCATGGAAAATATGGAGGAAGCTCAGTTTCAGCTTGGTTTGGTTTTTGTTTTTCTTTTGGGGGGAAATTGATATATCTGAACTGGAAAATAATTTTCATATATTCAGTTTGCTAATATAGTTTGGAGATTTTTCTAAGGCCACTTACCAAAAATCAGGTACTTTTATATTTTTCTTATGAGATATTCCAAAATACTGTGGCATTAGAAAGTTGTGCTTTTCACTGGAAACAGAAAGAAATAAGCCAAACTTCCCCACCTCCATAAATCTATTCCAGATCCCGATGGTTTTGACTGCATTTATCAATCTTTCTTTATTGAAACTGTCTGTCTCGCATGTCTAGCCCAGAGCTCTAAAATGCTGAATAGAAGCAAGGGAGAGGTTTGTGCACTTTGCTGAGTTTGTGCCATGAAATAAATCAATACTCACACATGCATGGACAAGTGCCTGATATTTACAGTGGCAAAGAACTAGTAGTTATGCTAAGGTCAATTTTGTGCTAAAACAATAAGGAATGTTCTATATTTTATTAATTTTTTTAAAAATTGTAGGGCTTCTGGGAATCCTATGTGTGAACCCAGAATATATTCTGTCTGTGTATTATAGGTTCTGGAACTTCAGCTTTAGAACATCAGTTTCATTGGAAACCCTCTTCCAATGTGACCTTGTGTTATTGCCAACTAAAAAACACTCAGGTAGAGGATTTCCAAGTCCAAGTTACATTTTTTCCTACAATAAGATGCCTAAAGGCACGCATCCACATGTTTGGTTCAGAAACTCTCCGGTGTCTTCCAACACCCAGGCTTTTTCCATCCCCCGTTCCAGTTTCTTCTGCCTACTGGCTTGGTCCTTATATTGTCATCTCATGCCCTAAAATGGCTGCCGGAGCTCCTAGCATCATACAACCATACAACTGTATTCACACAACCATGTTCAAAAGAAGAACAAAGTCAAGTTTCTGCATGTGCATCTCATTAATTACAGAAGAATCCCCTCACAGATGTGCCCAGAGATGTCTCCACAGGTATCTGTGACCAGGGTTTAGTTACACGTCTTTGACAAAGGAGTTCGGAAATCCTCTCAAGTTTGTGAGTGTATCAGAAAAAAAAAAAAAAAAGGAAAACAACTGAGAAGAGGCAAAGAAAGAGCTTTCTACATATACCTAGACCTGATTAAACCATCCTTTGATCTCTAAAACCCCTTTGTGATTCATAAATCTCATTAACTCAAATGCCCTTAATTTGAAATTTATGATAATTTGAACAAGGACAAGGTATAAATTAAGAAAATATCTGGTAAGCGAAGAAAATATTTCCAAATTAATAGTATCAAATGACAAAAGTGCAGAAGTACTGCCAGTCCTTGCAAGAGATAAATAAACAGGTCCACATTTATACTGAGCTGATAAGATAGTGACAATTTAATCTTATCAAGTTCTTTATTTATTTATTTTATCTATCTTTTTCTTTTTTTGAGACAAAATGTCATTGTTGCCCAGGCTGGGGTGCAGTAGTGCAATCTCAGCTCGCTGCAACATCTGCCTCCCAGGTTCAAGCAATTCTCCTGCCTCAGCCTCTCAAGTAGCTGGGATTACAGGCGTGCACCACCACACATAGCTAATTTTTGTATTTGTAGTAAAGACAGTGTTTCACTATGTTGGCCAATGTTTTCTCGAACTCCTGACCTCAAATGATCCACCCATCTCGGCCTCCCAAAGCGCTGAGGTATCAAGTGATTTAAAAGGTATTTGGGGGAAAAAAGAGTGTGGTTAGATGTTTTTAAATTTTATTCGAATACCATAGGTACTATATTTGACAGTTATTATATTTGATTTCAATATTTTAATAATTCAAATTGTAACTAATGGAGAATTAATATTTGTCAATTAGAAGGGTATACGATTTTGCTGCACTTCTATTCTGAATTCTCAACAGTCTTACTTGAAAAGAAAAAAAATTACGGAACAGGAAACTTTAGTTTGTTTTGGCTAATGGGCAGTTGGTCATACTCTTCCTTAACCAGAGTGTGTTTATTCTTTTGGAACAACAGATTCTCAGCCTTTTGCATGAAATCTTAGGTCCAAGTTGAGAAAAATAAAAACTGGATTGAGAGGTGCAGAGGTGTGCCCCAGCATCTCCTCACTATAAGAATGAGTGGCTGTGCTGTGATTTGCCCTGAGGGACAGCTTAATTTTGCTGCACTTTGAATGTTCATTGCCAGTTCCCACATGTCCAATTATGCCTGGGAAGAAGAGCTGCTTCTTTATCTGGCACTCATTCAGTGTCTTTCTGGCAGAGACAGGATCAAAACTGAGAACAGCATTAAGTGTTACTCTACCATCTCTCCTAGGTCCTGAGGCTATTCTGACAAACTCCAACCCTGCACAAATCACCCATGAGATATAATATACACAGCTAGGGTCAGCCATCCAAGAATCCTATCCAATACTTTAGCCAGATCCACTCAGTGCCAGGCATCACCACACACCACCTTTGCGCATTGTAGTGTCTCTTCTGATGATCTTACAGTTCTGTTTTATATTGTTGTCATACATGGAATTTAAACTGAAAAATAGTGCATATAAACAATTGTGTTTGACTGTATTCATTGCCCAAGCAGAAGCCATTTTTCCGTTTTCCTGTCAAACGATTTCAATTTTGTGCTGAGAGTAGCTGGGTATCCCATCCCCAGTCAAAAGGAATGAAGCCTGATTGGTCTGAGTCAGACACGTGTTACCACTCCCCATTGCCAGTGATTGGGCTAAAGATGGGCATGTGACCTGATAGTGGCCAATGAGGCAAAAGGGGAAGTCAGAGGTGATGCTTTGGGGATGGGGACAAGCAAACTAACAACAATAATGACAACAAACCCCAAATAAGAGGAAGGAGACAAGCCAACATAAACATCAAAAGAAAAAAAACTCATAAGAAAAACAAGATAGAGCTTTCAAAAAAAAAAAGTTTTTTTTCTTGCCCCACTTTCTTCTTGCTTGGGAGGGTGATAGATTTGGTATTTGGCACCCAGGCAGCAATTTCTGTCTAAAGAAGTCTGGAAGAATTGCACGGACAGAGCCTTAGATCCCTGAGAAAGGGATCTAAACTACTGTCTCCAAACTACTGGTTGTGAGAGCTAATTCATCATCTGCGTCATTCAACTGTTAACTGTAGTTAAGCAATCTGACTGGTGAAAGTAAAAAATGCCCATTGCTATTAGATTCTGATGCTTTCCAGAGGGGCTGAGCTTGATCCTCATGCTGCCTTTGATTAAAAGGAAAACCTAGAGGGCTAGAGGTGTTAACGATATTTCATCCCCCAAATGAGACTTTCTCTTCAATGTAATGTGTAGGGTTGAGAGAGAATTGAAATGAAGATGGAAAATGAAATAAAATGTCTCCCATGTGACTCTATGTTGTTTAACACTGTCTGGGTGTCACCTAAAGTCATATTGTTCAACCCCAGTGAAGGAGGCACCCTTTGAAAAACATCGTTACAATATGTGCTATCCAAAATCAAGACTTTTATTCCTCTGAGGCTATTTTAAAAACACAGGGTGAAGCATAAGATTTTTCTGGGTGTGAAATATTGACGGTGTGTGTATGTAGATGTGCATGTTATGTACACAAAACCATCAGCCTATGAATTCTTCAGTCATTGTAGTTTCATATAAAAAAACAAGAAATCAATAGATGATTAATAATGACTGAACTGAATCAGGATGTTTTCAGAAATAATGGTAATTTTGGCAGCAGTTAATAACAAATGCCATTGTTGGTTCAAACAAACTTTGAAACCACACAATATGTTGATGATTAAAATTGTAACAACGTGGGTGTTTGGGGATTGATTGTGGAGCGGCGAGATGCTGTCAGAGGGAAGGAAGACCTGGCACAGGGTTTATGTTTACATAATTTGCCTTATAAATTAATCTGGAGGCAGCTTTCTGGTTTCCCGTATGGGTCTAGCTGCACTGTCGGCCCGTGTCTCTCCTCAACCTTCTCTCCTACTGTGCTTTAAATAGCATTTTCCAATTTTCAGCCTTTTGTCAAGTATTCTTTTTTTTTTTTTTTGAGACAGAGTCTCGCTTTGTTGCCCAGTCATGATCTCACTGCAACCTTTGCCTCCTGGGTTCAAGCAATTCTCCTGCCTCAGCCTCCCTAGTAGCTGGGATGATAGGTGCCTGCCACCACACCTGGTTAATTTTTTTTTTTTTAGTAGAAACAGGGTTTCATAATGTTGGCCAGGCTGGTCTTGAACTCCTGACCTCAATGATCCACCCACCTCGGCCTCCCAAAGTGCAGGGATTACCGGGGTGAGCCACAACCCCCATCCTCAAATATTTTTATAAAATTTCCTACAATTACTATAATGGCTCTACTATTATCTACTTAAGTAGATTATCTACTTAATCTACCTAATTTAAAAGTAATATCTCACTTAAATAAATATATTAGGAAAGGACTTTCTAACAGGAAACTATACCAACATGATAAATGGAAAACCATTATCACTTGTCAAAAATAAAAGGTAATTATGGAAGTAAATACCATAGATAAACATAAAATATCATTACCTGGATACCACTGTGTGCTTCAGGTTTACTACCTGAGTTCTGCTTTTTTGGGGGGCCGGAGAGGTGGTCAGAAAGGAAGACTCAGTAGTATCAGGAGAATTTTCAGATATAAAGCATCAAACAGAATTCTCGATGTAGCCAGCGATAGTCCAAACTGCAGCATTTTGTAAGCCCTGCCATTTCACAGACCCTGATGAGAGTGAAACATTCCATGGGGGCTCAGACCGTGAGAAACATCCTACCTAACCGCCTGACCACAAGGCACAGGAACATCTTGATCATACCTTGCCAGGCAAAGGCTTAACTGAAGGAAAGTCTCCACCATATCCTGCCGGGCTAAGGTCTAAGGAATATCCTATCACATCCCACAGGAGAAAAGGGCAAAACCACCTGATCATAGGAACAACTTATCAATATCCTGCTGGGCAGCAAGCCATACTGCCCAGACCTCCCCCCGCCAAACCTATAAATGACCCCAGCCTGTAAGCAGCGGCAGCAGTGCGCGCTGGCATTTAACTGGTCCCTCACCCCTGCAGGTCTTGTGCTGACAAAAAGTCTGCTTTGCTGTAGAGCTGCCAACTCTCTCTCTGTCTTTTTTTAGCCTTCACCTTCCCTTCAAAACCCAACAGCCAGAAGAACCCAAAGCTCGTGGAAAGGGAATCCCTTAGTCTCCATACAATTTAGTGTAATTTAAATGGCAGATTTTGTGTCATTTAGAATCACGTCCTATGGTAACAATCTCCCCTGTTGTGGCTGACCAGGTTGGAAGTCCACCATGATAGGCAGCTGTAGACCCTCCCCCGATCCCAAGGGATGGCTCATGATTGGCCTAATCCAATGGAGGTCATTCCATTCCCTTGTCAATGACTGGTTGAGGGATGGGGCAGGTAACTCAGTTTTACTCAGTTAGATATTAGGAAATACCTTTGCGGCAGGAAAATAGGGTCTGGAGGCAGGGAACATAAGGCCAATTTACACATCAGCTCTGATAGGAAATATTATCTCCACAGGGCATAGGCTGAGTAAATGACTTCGTAACTTTACTTCATCCCCTTCATTTATTTAGGACTTACACCAAGTAGCCAATGGAAACTTCTAGAGGGTATTTAAACCCCCCAAAATTCTGTAACAGTGCCCTGAGCCCCTATGCTTGGGCCCGCTCCCACACTGTGGAGTGTACTTTCATTTTCAATACATCTCTGCTTTTGTTGCTTCATTCTTTCCTTGCTTTCTTTGTGCGTTTTGTCCAATTCTTTAAGACTCCAAGAACCTGGACACCCTCCACTGGTAACACCTTCTGTGCCTTCTGAACAATGTTTACCTCTTTGATAATAATTGTAATGTAAGAAAGCTCATCATTTGCCTCTGTCTTCCCATCATGTTTTAGAGGCTGTTCTGGGAGGGAGCATTGGAAAGATGACACAAATTTAAGCCTTAATGCACAAACCCATTCTGAATGTACCTCAGTCTTCTTAAGGAAATCACATCACACATATCCTCCTGTTTTGTTTGTTTGTTTGCTTGTTTGTATTTTAAGACGGAGTCTTGCTCTGTCTGTTGCCCAGGCTGGAGTGCAGTGGCGCGATCTCAGCTCACTGCAAGCTCCACCTCCCGGGTTCATGCCATTCTCCTGCCTCAGCCTCCTGAGTAGCTGGGACTACGGGCGCCCGCCACCATGCCTGGCTAATTTTTTGTATTTTTAGTAGAGACGGGTTTCACCGTGTTAGCCAGGCTGGTCTCAATCTCCTGACCTCGTGATCTGCCCGTCTCAGCCTCCCAAAGTGCTGGGATTACAGGTGTGAGCCACCGCGTCCAGCACACATATCCTCATGGTTTAAGGACCTGTTGGCTGAATCTTCTGTGCCTTGCACCTGGAAACATTTCCAATTAATACACTTGTTTCCTGTTTATACTTGTGTGAACCCCAAATATCTAAGACAGATCTCAGTCAATTTAAAAAGTTTATTTGCCAAGGTTAAAGACACAGTCTCAGGAAGTCCTGAGATGTGTGCCCAAGGTGTTTGGGCGGTATAGTTTGCTTTTATACATGTCAGGGGGACATGAGACATCAATCAATATGGGTAAGATGTACATTGGTTAGGTCCGTTAAGATGGGATGACTCGAAGTGGGGGCTTCCAGGTTAGAAGTAGGTAAGAGACAAAAGGTTGCATTCTTTCGAGTGCTTGATCAACCTTCCACTGAATACACAGTTTAGTCTGGCTCAGTGAATCTGCGTTTTTACATAAACAGTAGCAGAAAGGGAGCAATCAGATAGTCATTTGTGTTTGGGGAGTCACACAGGGATGACTTTGAATAGAATGAGAGGCAGGTTTGCCCTAAGCAGTTCCCAGGATAACTTTTCCTTTTAGTTTAGTGATTTGGGGGTCCCAAGATTTACTTTCGTTTCACACCTGCTTATGCCAGGATTATTCCGTGTTTAACTTGGTTCATCCTGTGTTCTTCACTGACACAGTCTTACAAAAATCTGAGGCAGGATGACTTCTATGAGTGATAATATTTTTGAAGGCTCTGATAAAACAAAACTATGACACAACAAACTCAACAAAAATATTCTTCAGGATATTGTACCTGTCTGCGTTTGATCAGAAAAATGGAGCCACCACAGTTGTTACAGGTGCAATTACTGGAAGCTTAATGGGCATAATATTGGAATTAGATGGTGGATGGAACTGGGAGAAGGAAGGTCTAGGAAGTGGCAGCAGGAAGATCAGAGGAAATGCAACTAAGGACTTGCCTAAAGCAATGGAAAAGCCAGGGCTCACAGAGAAGTCTGATACGCTACTTGCTTTGAGCTTATGGAGAGCTGTGTGAAGCCAACACATTTACCTGCGTGGCCTGCCAGTGACAATAGCTTTCACCTCATTTTTGTCTTACACATCTCAATGTGTTTCCTCTCATTGGGAGAGAGTTTTGGAAAGAGTTCCTAGGCTTAAAAGGAAGTAGTAGTAGGCCAGTCATGGTGGCTCACACCTGTAATCCCAGCACTTTGGGAGGCTGAGGTGGGTGCATCACTTGAGACCAGGAGTTTGAGACCAGCCTGACCAATAGAGCAAAACCCTGTATCTACTAAAAATACAAAAATTAACTGGACATGGTGGGGCACACCTGTAGTCCCAGCTGTTTGGGAGGCTGAGGCATGAGAATCACTTGAACCTGGGAGATGCTGGTTGCAGTGAGCCTGGATTGTGCCTCTACACTCCAGCCTGGGAGACAGAGCGAGACTCAGTCTCAAAAAAAGAGGAAGTAGTGGGGTGGCTAAGTTACTAAAAAATAATCCAACATGGATTTACATCTATCAAAGAAAGAGAAAAAAATAAGTTTGCAACCATCTTTCATTCATTCATTTATTCAAAATAATAATCATCATGTATTATACACCAGTCACCATCCTGTACCTGGAATGACAGTTGCTATTGACTGAATTGTTTCATCCTAAAATTCATATGGTCAAACCCTAACTCTGCATGTGATGGGGCCTTTCAGAGCTAATGAAGTTTAGATGAGGTTGTGAGGCTCAGGTTTCCATGATGGGATGAGTGTCCTTATAAAAAAGACACCAGATAAGTATGGAAATATAGTAGACGTTGGAGATACGTAATAGACATTGGAGACTACCAAAGGTGGAAGGGTGTGCAGGGAGTGAGGGTTAAAAAATCACTTACTGGGTATACTGTTCACTGTTCAAGTGATGGAGAGAAGCCCAGACTCCTCTGCCATGCAATGTATGCATGCAAGAAATCTACACTTGTATCCCCTAAATCTATAAAAATTTAAAATGCATATAAAAAGACATGGGAGAGCTTGCTGTCACTCTCTCTCATGTCCATGCGAGGACACAGCAAGAAGGCCGCCATCTGCAATCCAGGAAGAGAGCCTTCACCAACACCCAACCATGCTGGCACCTTGATATTGGACTTCCCAGCCTCCAGAACTGTGAGACCATAAATTTCTGTTGTTTATGCTACTCCGTTCATGGTGTTTTGTTATGGCAGCCCAAGCAGACTAAGACAGCCATGAATAGAGGAGACATGGTCCATGTTTATTATTGTTTTTACAATTATTTGATGATGACAATGTGATGATGATATTTCCCTTTCATCATTGTACCTGTAAAGGCTTACTGGATGGTTTTATTTCCCTTAGGAAGTAAATTTCATGACCCTTGAATAGGTGTTTGCTGTTCAGAAAACCTATTTAGGAAACTTTAAGTGCCAAATTTATGTCTGATCCCAAGCTAGATGGGGGTTTGGAAGAGGTGAGACAATTAAGAGAAGAAGAAGGAGGTGGAGGGGAAAAGAGAGAGGAGGAAGAGGAAGATGGGAAAGATAAGAGAAACAAAACAACATACATTCTTGTTTATTTTTTCTCATTTTCCCAAGAAACTAGATTCTTGTGGCATCAATTTCCCTCTAAACTCAGGAAAACCTCACCAAGATAAGATATGCATGGTGGTTAGGCTGGATGCAGTGGCTCATGCCTGTAATCCCAGCACTTCAGGAGGCCAAGGTGAGAGGATCACCTCAGGTCAGGAGCTCGAGACCCGCCTGGCCAACATAGTAAAACCCTGTCTATACTAAAAATACAAAAATTAGCTGGGTGTGGTGGCAGGCACCTGTAATCCCAGCTACTCAGGAGGCTAGAAGAATTGCTTGAACCCAGGAGGCAGAGGTTGCAGTGAGCCGAGATTGCACCATTACATTCCAGCCTGGACAAGAGTGAAACTCCACCTCAAAAAAAAAAGATGTGCATGGTGGTTAGTGACAACTTCAATGTTTATGAGCTGAATGTGATGGAATTTTGAGTTATCACCTGATGTTCATGTATTTTCTACTTCTTTACAGCATCAGTGTCCACTGGCAATGAGCTAGCCACATTGAGGCAGCCCAGGTTCTAGCTTGAATGGTTACTGATGAAGACTGTATGCCCTGAGTTTTAGTTCTACTTTCCAGAACTCCCTTCCAATGAGACGAAAACAAATACTCTAAGTCATTATTCCTGGAAGACCATGCAGGTAGATGTGTCTGTCCCACAGAGCTTTCCACAAGCCTAAAGCAGGGGATCACACGTCTCTGAGTTGCCCTTTTCAGCTGCTTCTGGCTGAAGTCATCAGTGGTGGGTGTGTCCTCTGATCTATAACTTTGCATCAGAGGGTACTGGTTTTCCCACTTCTTTCAAGAAGAAAGGTAATAACCAGACTTAGGCAATCCTTCATGTAGTAAGGAGAAAGAAATGGAATACAATTCTCCATCAGGAATTCTGGCTTTACTCTGACAATTTTACAATTTCACATTCGTGACTCCTGCAGCAAATGCATGTATTTATGTTCAGATTAAACTGATAGAGGGGAGATGATGACTAGAGCCAGCATTTCCTGAGCTGTAAATGGAGGATATGCCATAATGAATTTCAGGTTCCCCGAAGCTTTTGCGTAAATAAATTCATGACACCAAGAATTGGGGAATAAACATTTTAGAGGACAATCACATTCTAAATGAGAATTGCTAAGAGTGGGAGGCCCCTGTCATTTATTGCATTAGTTATGGAACTGTGCATGAGCCCTGCAATATTTGTTCTGCTGCTGTGGTGTGACTGGTGAAATGGAAAGAGGCGTCCGGGGAGTGCTCAGCAAATGTTCCCCTTCTTTCTGCCATCGTTTTTATAGCTCTGGGAGGCATCTGCCACTCAGAGTTAGAAATTAATATCATACTTGTATAAGAAACAAAAGTGAAGATATGAGATGGAGACGTTTTGGCCTCAAAACAATAACTCCATTGATTGAGTTCAATGTGTTTAACTCCGGCAGAAAGACACGCTACCTATGTGACACCATCATAGCTCCCAGCAGCCAACAGGAACACGTGCAGCCGCTAAGCTGGAGGGAGAACGCCTGGTAAACCAGATGTCCCTAGCTCTCGGGTCTGTGTGTTTTAAATGTCTTGGAATTATTTGTGGATATTGACAGATTGAAATTCATAGATCTCCAGCTCACAGATAGCGTGGGCTATTTCCAAATTCCCCAAGTTAATTTATAGCTGAAGATGGAATTTCAGTCTCTTTCTCTGTATAGTTGGAAAACGATTTAGTGAATCCATATGTGTTCCTGGGGGGCATTTTGAGGACATTTGCTGAGACTGACAAATATTTCCAGTATTGTGTCTCTCCATACCCACAATAGCATTAAGTGGAGGCGTGTGGGATTGAGCCGTCACACATCCGTCTAACCATATTCGCTCAAATGTGATGGGCCAAGGCCTTCAGACATGACCAGGTAACTACGGGTTGAATTTAAATCCGTGCTTTGCCTAAGAGAGAAGAAGAGAAAAATGCACACAGGTAATTGACTCAACTAACATACTATGAATCTAGGAGGAACAAACAATAGAAATTGGGACTTTTCATGTTTTATTTTAAGGCAGAAAACAGGTCGTGGACTACACTCAAAACACAGAGAGCCCCTCCTTCCCGTCATCAGGGCAGCCACACCCTCTGCCCTCCAGGCACCAGGCTCTTCCTGTGTTCTCTAATGTCTGGTAGGGCAGGACTCTTGAACTCCGTCTACACAGCAGCAGGGGCTTGGCACATATTGTTCATTTTTTGCTTCTAAGATAAGAGTCCATTCAGGGCATATGGAAAAGTAAAATAGATAATATTTTTCTGAGTAGCATAATACATGCTCTCATGATCTTTGGGACTGAAAAGAAAGGTAACAGCCTGCTGTCTCACCTGCTGTGGCAGAACCTGCAACCTCCGGTTGAGAAGTCCAAGTCTTTGGATGAAGGGGCTTCCTTCAGCCTGAGTTCCTGAGACAGAACAACGGGAAACAGATCCTGTGACCACCCACATTGTGATAATGCCAAATCAATTCTGTTGTGTTAAGTCTTGGAAAATTTGGGCTTGTTACCTTAGCAAAATCCAGCCTTTTTGGAATAGCCCCGAATCTCAAGTTTCTTATAAACAGAAGGGAAGCGACGTTGGGTCCTCACCATATAAAGTTATTGGGAGAATCATACACACAACCTCACATTGGAAATCATCATCATAAAATCTTGCATTTGTGATAAATTTGTATCTTGATTAATTTATTATTATTAGGAAAGGCAGAAAAAGAACATTGTGTATTCTCGAAGTGCCAGGTCATCCTGGGTGACTGGAGCAGGCTGCATGGGGAGGAAGCATGGGTGACGTGGCTGGTGGTGGGAGCCTGCCTGTGGAGGGCTGCTGAGCTCCAGCTAAGCTATTGGCCTTTATTCAGTGGATCCTGGGAGCTATAAAGGGTTTTCAAGTGTTAAAGCAAACTAAATATGGCCTGAGAAAGAATTCGTACTTCTATAATGAAGTCCTTGTGGATGAACTGCAACCTGACTTAATAGGTAGATAGGACGGAAAACCTAACTGAGCAGTATGCGCCTGTAACAGTCGCTGAGTCTTGGCCAATTCCAGAGGCCACACTTCAACCAGTCATACACTGCTGAGTGTTCAAACTGTGTTCAAATAAGGCAAATGCTGAGCTGTTACCAATCCAGCTGTTTCAGTACCTCACTTCCGATTTCTGTATACCGCTTTACTATTTTGGTCTATAAATTTGTTCTAATCGCAAGGCATACCTGGAGACACCTCTCTGAATGTGCTGTGATTCTGGGAGCTGCCCAGTTCACGAATCGTTCATTGTTCAATTAAACTCCTTTAAATTTAATGTGACTGAAGTTTTTCTTTTAACACGAGTGACACACATGGTGGTGATTGGATAGCTATCCCTTAAGACTGGTAGAATGGAAAGAACTAGAGCCTGGAAACAGGAAATTGTGCCACTGTTGCTCCAGCCAGGCTGGGTGGACAGGAATGTCTATGGACCCTGTATTGCTGGCCCACTGACTGGAAGCTCAGAATGTCCTGGAAGCTTCGGCGCCTCTCAACTGCACCAGCCAATGCAGCCAGCACTCCTGTCACTGTGCATCCCACACACTGGTTTGGACACATCCGTGAACACCTTCTTCTATGATTTTTTTTTTCTCAGTTATTTTGTAATTACATATTTCCTTTAATTTTTTGTACATTTGTGCAGAAAATGTGTATAGGTTGAGCTTTACGAATTCCGCACACCCAGGTAGAAATCCAGAACATTAACTGAGTCCTATGTAAACTTACAAAGATGTCCCAAGGTGTAAAACCACAAAACTTATGGGATAGGGTTACAGGGCACTTGTTTCTTCTCATGGGATTCACTGGGAGCTATCAGTAGGTCTCAGTCTCATTCACTGCCTGAGTCTATCTAGGTTGACTAAGTCTCATACCGTATACTGGGTGGTTGAAACCACAGAAATGTATTCTCAGATGTCTGGAGGCTGGAAAGTCCAAGATCAAGGAACCAGCAGATTCGGTGTCCAGCCTCATAAATCACCTGCTGTCTTCTCCCTGTAACTTCACAGGGCAGAAGGGGCCTCTCTGGGGCCTCTTTCATAAAGCCACTCATCCATTCATCAGGGCTGTCACTCCCACGACTTAATCACCTCTTAAAGGCTCTACCTCCAAATACCACCACCTTGGGAGTGAGGTTTTCCACACAGGAATTTCAGGGGGACACAGACATCCAGACACTAGCACTCACCTTTCTCCTGTTTGCACATCCCATCGACCTTTCAATCCCTGTTGATGGTTAGGAATAGGAAAATCACTGGAGACAACCTCCCCAGACGGTGTTTGACTAGGTGACTAAGTGAGGAATGGGGCAATATAGATACTCCTGAGACATTCCATGGGCACAACAGGTGGGTGATCTCTGACCTTCTCTCTGCTAAGGATGACGTTGATACCTTTCCCTATATCCTACACATGATCTAAAAGGTAATAAGGACTGGATGGTGATATTGGCAAGAATACCATTCTTGATTGAGCACTTAACATGGGCCAGGAACTCAACTTAGAGCTTTGCATTTATTAAATCATTTTAACTTCACAAGAGCCCTGAGATACAGGAACTATTAATATCCCCAGTATACTAATGAGGAAGCAAGGAGAAGTCAAATGAGTCCCCAGTTCACGTGGCCAACAGGCAGTAGGGCAGGACTCTTGAACCTTGTCTACACAGCAGCAACCCAGTAGGACAGCCCTGTGTACACAGCAACAGTCCAGTAGGGCAGGACTCTTGAGTCCTGTCTACACCACAGCAGACTATAGGGCAGCTCTGTCTACACAGCATCATTCCAGTAGGACAGGACTCTTGAACCTCTACACAGCAGCAGGCTCATGACCTTAGGTACTCTCTACTGTGTTCCATGAAAGACAGTGGGATATGGGCTTCAAGTCACACTTGCCTGGGTCAACGTCTGGTATGTCTTTACAGCTTATTGCCCGTGGGACTTTGGGAAAGGCTTTTTAAGTGTTTATCTCAATTTCCATACTTGTAAAATAAAGCATCAGTGAGTTGAATTGTTAGGACAATACACACAGTACAGAGTAATAACTTTAAAATTGTCTTTATTATCATCATTTTACTTTTCTGCCTTTCAGTTGCTACACTGAGTGGTTCCAAGGTGGTTGCTTTCTCAGTTAGGAATTCCTAACCCTTTTCTTTAAAATTGTACCCCCACTCACCAATACTCTCTTCCTGGCCTTACTGTTATCAGTTACACTTACAGTCATCTGATACACTATGTATTTAACTTACATACTTGTTTATTGTCCGTCTTGCCCCATTAAAATATAAGCCCCATGAGTGGAGGCTTCCATCTACCTTTATATCCCATGCTGTGTATCCCAGCCCTAGGCAGTACCAGACAAATAGCAGGTACTCAGTGAAGAGCTGGTGTCCTTTTAATCAATGTGGTTAACAGTCCACTTCAGGGCAGACAACCCCTCAATGCTGAGAAGGAATGAGGTTTTTTGATGGAGCCTTGGCCCTCCCAAGAAATCCATTCTCCCTCTTGGAAAAGCTCCCCGGTGGACCATTACACATCACTTTATTACATCCAGCCACCTGCAAGATGACCATTTTATCACCACCTATTCATCATGTTGTCTGCTTTTTGGAAGCGCTGTATTAAAATGTCGCCCGCATTCCCATCTGCCGCAGAATCTCTCCGTGTTAGGTACTGCGTGCTCATGGTCAATACAGGCGATAACGTAAAAAATGTTGGCCTAGGAGGAGATTTCTGGACAACTAGCTGGTGGTTCAAAACACTAGAGAAATAAACTATGCCCATTAAAGACTCGGTGAGAAGACTTGACAAGCACAATGAGAATCACGGGTGAGAAATGACTGGGAAGTGTGCACCACCACGCTTTATACCCAACTGTGGCATGGGGAGGCTGTGACTGTGCTTGTCAATCACCAATGCTGTCAAGGGCTGGCTGGGGGTTGACCTCCCCTCCCTCATGGGGAGCTGCCATGGAGGCCGCCTATGGGAACCTGGAAGCATCTTGTCCTACACAAGCATTTATCTTACTCCAGCAGGGGGTAGCTGGTCTCTCAGTCTCTGTCCCTAGAGCAGAATACAATCTTGTCTTGCTTCTGTTTCTGCTTCACTGTCAAATTATCCCAGTTTCCACATTAGTAAAACAAGGATAACAGTAGCATGTGCCATTATTCACTTCCACAATTAACCGTCTTAATGCCTGGTGCTTAGATTTGGGGGTCTGGTTTATAATGAGGTGTTGAGCAAGCCTAGTCTTTTCTTATTATGATTTATTTCTAGCCACCCTCTCTGTTGACCGTTTCCTCCATCTGCTCTGCTTCCAATCCTTCCTAGCTTTGGGGTTCTCACAAATACCTTATAACCTCGAGTTATAACCACCTGGTGTTGGGCCTTAGCTCTGTACCACTGACTGGCCCGGGGTTCCAAAGGAGAATGTATTAGTCCATTTTCACATTGCTATGAAGAAATACCCAAGACTGAGTAATTTATAAAGGAAAGAGTTTTAATTGACTCACAGTTCTGCATGGCTGAGGAGACCTTAGGAAACTTTCACTCATGGCCGAGAGGCAGGCACCTTCTTCACAGGGCGGCAGCATGGAGTGAGTGCAAGCAGAGGAAATGCCAGATGCTCATAAAACCATCAGATATCGTGAGAACTCACTATCATAAGAACAGTATGGGGGAAACCGCCCCCATGATCCCATTATATCCACCTGGTCCCGCCCTTGACATGTTGGGATTATGGGAATTACAATTCCAGATGAGATTTTGTGTGGGAACACAGTCAAACCATATCAGAGAGGGTCCAGTGTGTACACCTGTTCTCATAGCTGTGGCTCCAGGGATAAGAGCACAAGGATGGAGAAAGGTGGTTTCTTCCAGGCCAGTGAGTTGGGCAGGCTGTTTAGGAGACATGATGATGAGGAGGAGAAGGTGGGCATTCCTCAGCTCTTTGTTCTTCAGTATCATGGGACAGTATTTGAACACCAGGACTTGCTCTTTTGTTCTTAACACCTGAAGAGTCAGGGCTTCATGTCATTACGTGCTCAGAATCTCAGTGCTCAGAGGCCCTGAGACCCTGTGTGCCTGGCCCACCTTCCTGCATGAACTTCTCTCCGCCCTCTCATTCCCCACAAACCACATGGCCATGTGCCAGTTCTATGACCCAGACTGGTTCCTACTTCTGGGTGTTTCCATTTGCGCCATTCCCTTTCCATAGAACCCTCTTCTTGTGGGTTCATTCAGGTCATTCTCAAATAGTTCTAGTCCTTCTCATACACCAACCTGTTTCATATCTTCAAAGCATTCCTCATTCTCAAATATTATCTTAGGCATTTACTTTTCACCAATTTATTGTATTAGTTTTCTCACTAGACCACAAGCACCATGAAACAGGGGGGTGTTGCTGCTGTCACCCACAATGTACCCACAAGGCATACATAGAGGGGCTCTCATGTTTTTAAACATTGAATGAATAAGCTGGCATCTCTGTCTTTTCTTAGCTAAGATTCCTATTCCTCCTTTCCCTTTACTTGCTCCAAAAGTGACGTCAGATTTAAATGCACTGTGATCTGATCTCTCTGTGAGTCAAGGTATGATACCAGCCAGGTATTTTCTCCTCTCCATTTCCACTTTCCGTCAACCACCTAAACCTGAAACTGAAATGTGACTGGTCTTGGCAGTCAGTTGTGTGTTTTAGATAAATATGTGTGGGCAGGTCATTGTAACACTATGAATTTCCAATAAGCCAGATTTCAGCCACCAGAGAAGTCAAATGGATGGATTGATTGTGAATGTCCCTGGAAGGCCGGCCATGAGACTGAGTGAGCGGCCCTGTTCTGTGCTGTGCAGAATCCTGACCACACACAGCACAGAGGCTTGGGGCAGGGGCGTCACTGCCCCCCAAGAGTGCGTTCTTGAAAGGTGCGATGTCCTCCCTGGCACAGGACCCGGTGACTGTTGTCTCTGGTAAATATCTGCTAAATGCATCGATGAGTAGACTAATGGGTGGATGAACTCTACTTCTCTGATGATGAAAGACTCATCAAATCAACACACGCTGCTCAGGAGTGGAAGTGGGTCCATTGCAAAACATTCTGTGCTCCATCCTGTGGAGCAATGCCACCTAGATTTCTATGCCTTGCCATTTAGCTCCAAGGGCTCAGTAGCCAACAGGCCCCACCTGCTCAGGCGGTCCAGATCTGCCTCTGTTGTTGAGCTGAGGCCACACTCCTCCCAGGCAGCCAGTTGGCGCTGGAGCAGGGCACTGCAGAGACGTTGGGGTCTGACCCATTCCCTCCAACGCAGCACTCCTCTAATGGGCACCCCCCACACTGGAGCCCCCATCTGTGCTGGCTTGGGCTTTGTCAGATCCCTTTCCCAAACCCTCCCTGTCCAGCCCCACTTCCTCCCTCTTCTAATGTTCAGAGGTGTGATGGTTAATATTGAGTGTCAACTTGATTGGATTGAAGGATGTGAAGTATATTCCTGGGTGTGTCTGGGAGGGTGCTGCCAAAGAAGATTAATATTTGAGTCAGGGGACTGGGAAAGGCAGACCCACCCTCAATCTGAATGGGCACCATCCAGTCAGCTACCAGCGTGGATAGAGTAAAGCAGGCAGAAGCAGCTGGAAGTAACCTACTCGCTGAGTCTTCTGGTCTTCCTCTCTCTCCCATGCTGGAGGTTTCCTGCCCTCAAACATCAGACTCCGAGTTCTTCAGCTTCTGGACTCTTGGACTTAGCTTTACCAGGAGCTCCTGGGCCTTCGACTGAAGGCTGTGCTGTCAGCTTCTCTGCTTTTAAGATTTGGCTTCTTTGCTCCTCAGCTTAGGTTCCGTGCTCCTCAGCTTGCAGACAGCATATTGTGGGACTTCACCTCATAATCGTGTGAGTCAATACTCCTGAATAATCTCCCCTTCATGTATACATCTATCCGATTAGTCCTGTCCCTCTAGAAAACCCTGACCAATACAATGGGTATTGCCTCCAGTAAACGGCCTGCATTCCTAACACTATTTCAGCATCTACTTCCCGGAGAGGCAAATTAAGGACGTTTTTCCCATGCATACATCAGAGGTGCCAAACTGTTCAGTTAGTTTAGAAAGATTGAATTATTTGACAACACATAAACACTGGAAGGCCACAGGTAAAAATATAGCTCTCCTATCTTTTCTTGTGAAGGTGGGAGCTCTGGTAACTGGACTCCTTTTCCTCCCTGGCAGCCAGCATGGGTGGTGAGGAGTCCCCTTTGCAAGGGGTCTCTCCTCCCAGTCTCCAGAAGCCCCCGCACCGTACTATTTATCGGGGCATTGGAGGTGAACGGAAGTTACAGTCACTAGGATGTTTGTGCTGGATTATTTCCAACACAAAATAATCCAGTGGCAAGTGGACCCACTTCCACTCCTGAGCAGAGCATGTTGATTTGATGAGTCTCAGAGAAGTAGAGTTCATCCACGTTTTAATCTACTTATTGATTCTTTTAGCAGATATTTATAGGGAGAAGCATTCACCAGGTCCTGTGCCAGGGAGGTCATCACACCTTTCAAGAACGCACTGTTGCGGGGCAGTGACGCCCCTCCCCAGGCCTCTGTGCTGTGTGCGGTCAGGGGTAAAAGGGAAATTAAACTTTTTTTGAAAACCATGGTCTTTATGGGTAAGCAGAAGAGAAACTAAGAGGACCAGTTATTTCTAGGGAACAGGGAGAGTCCGTAGTTGTTTTGGAAAGTTTTTAAAATGCCAATACAATTATGGGTCTTAGAAAATTGCACAGCGTGCTTCACTCTGACCACCGACCTAGCCCCGTGTGGGGCCTAGATGCTGTCCTCAGCCCCAAGAGATGACAGGGGTCATTGCAAATTCCCTGAGCACTGGGGCCAGGTACAGGTGGAGTGGTGGCTGCAAGGTTGGGTCAAGGTCAGTGCTGTGCTCTGCCCGCTCTTACTGCTCTTCTGACCCTGGCTGAATCCATGCAGTCTGCCTTAGGGAAATCATTTCATTTGAATAAGATGTTGAGAGTCGTAGGCTCCCAGAACAAGTTGGACGCAGCAGCTGTCTCCTTGGCCAGCCTTCAGCCGAGCTGCTGTGTCCTTTATCTCAACTTCACTGAGTTTCCTACATCTTGAAACTTGAAAAAATTTATTATTTAGCTGAATTCTTCATTTTATTCCATTTATGGATGAGCATTTAGGAGGGCAATAAAAGTAAAGTTGGGTAAAAATAAAAGCCCTTCTTTTGTTAATGAGAGACATCTGTTTATTTATCTTTTTTCTTTTAATGTGCATTTGCTTAACAGGCAAGTTTTTATTTAAATATCAGTTGAGGCTCTCATGACTTTGAGAAATTTATCAGAGTCATGGCCATTTTTTTTTTTTCTTGGTAGTTAAAGATGCATTTAGGAAGGCTGCTGGTGTTTATTGGGATGAGGAAGACTGGGAGAGGGAGGGGCAGGTTTAGGAAAAAGGGGTGAAATAAAGGGCTTGAGAAGGCATGTTCCTGTGCTAGGTGGAATAATGGTCCCCTGAAGACGTCCACGACCGAATCCCCAGAACCTGCGAATACATTACTGTACGTGGAAAATGAGATTTGCAGATTTGCTTAAGAAAAGGATTTTGCTATGGAAGAGATGATCCGGGTTGATCCATGGGCCACTGACATGGTTTGGATCTGTGTTGCCACCCAATCTCATTTCTAATTGTCAATCTCAGTGTTGGAGGTGGCGCCTGTGGGACGTGATTGGATCATGGGGCAGACTTCCCTCTTGGTGCTATTCTCATGATGCTGAGGGAGTTCTCCTGAGATCTGATCATTTAAAAGTACATGGCACCTCCCCCACCTCACCTTCTGCCTCCTCACCTCCTCTCGCCTCACTTCCCCCCACCTCACTTTCCCCACCTCG
>NW_012103587.1:4806182-4813021 GCF_000951045.1 Mandrillus leucophaeus
CCCCGCTCCCCCTTGCCTCTCCCCTATCCCACCTCGCCTCCCCCAGCCTTGCTCCTGCTCTTGCCATGTCAGATGTGCCTGTTTCCCCTTCACCTTCGGTAATTGAAAATTTCCTGAGGCCTCCCCGGAAGCCAAGCAGATGCCAGCATCATGCTTCATGTACATCCTGTGGAACTGGGAGCCAATTCAACCTCTTTTCTTTGTAAATTACACAGTCTCACGTATTTTTTTATATCAATGCGAGACTAATGCAACTCATACAGGGACCATGTGATCCCGAGGCTCCTTGTGAGAGTGGGCAGGAGGGTCAGGCAGAGAAGATAATGCGGGGGTACAAACCAAGGAATGTGGGTGCCTCTGGAAGCTGGGAGAGGCGCAAATGAATTCTCCCCTAGAGCCTCCAGAAGAAACGCAGCCCTGCTTATACCATGATCTAAGGACTTCTGACCTTTAGAACTATACGATAGTAAGGCCGGGAGTGGTGGCTCAAGCCCTGTAATCCCAACATTTTGGGAGGCCAAGGCAGGCAGATCACCTGAGGTCACGAGTTCGAGACCAGCCTGGCCAACACGGTGAAACCCCATCTCTACTAAAAATGCAAAAATTAGCTGGCCCTGGTAGCACATGCCTGTAGTCCCAGCTACTTGGGAGGCTGAGGCGGGAGAATCGCTTGAACCCAGGAGGCAGAGGTTGCACTGAACAGAGGTTATACCACTGCACTCCAGCCTGGGTGACAGAGAGAGACTCCATCTCAAAAAATAAAAATAAAAAAGTACTACACAATAATAAGAGTGTGTGTGTGTGTGTGTGTGTGTGTGTTTAGGCTGCTGGATTAACGGTGATTTATTACAGCAGCAACAGCAAATGAAAATGGTCTCTAAGCTCATTGCTCCCTGAGTGCTGCAGATCACATTCGATATTAAGGGATTTCACTGGCGGATGGGCCAGGAGTACAGCCATGAACAGCATTTTCATGGCATCGGGTAATAACAATAAAGCTAGTCTTCATATGATGCTTCTTACATGGGGAAGACACTGCTAATATTGGCTCATTTAGTTTTCACAACAAACCTGTGAGGCAGGCGTATGCACCATTCCCAGTGGCAGATGAAGAAACTGAGGCCCAGAGATGTAGAGCGTATGGCTCCAGGTTGCCCAGCTGGCAGGAGAGAGAGATGGGATCTGACTCAGGCTGTCTGGCTCCAGATTCCAGGACCCTAACTACTGCCCTGAACTGCCTCCTCTGGAAGGTTGTGTTTTGAATATAAAATTTGTACTCACAGAATCAAAAGTGACCTTTCATAGAATTTCACCAAGTGATTCTCACAGCATATAATTTCTTAGTTAGGGAAATTATACCAAAAAAAAAAAAAAGCACATTGGGGACTTGCAAATACATACTCTGAATTTACAAGATTTAGCAAAGGCCATCCAAGTGGAGGAATTTACAACGACCTTTGAGAAATATTAGCAGAACCATATGCTTTTGTAGTTGCTATTATTATTAACCTGTATATACATACAATACGCTATATAATTTCATTTATTTATTTTTTGAGATGGAGTCTCACTCTGTCGCCCAGACTGGGGTATAGTGGCATGATCTCAGCTCACTGCAACCTCTGCCTCCCAGGTTCAAGCAATTCTCGTGCCTCAGCCTCCCAAGAAGCTTGGATTACAGGTGCACGCCACTATGCCTGGCTAAGTTTTGTAATTTTTGGGAGAGACGGCATTTCACCATGTTGGCCAGGCTAGTCTTAAACTCCTGACCTCAAGTGATCCGCCCACCTCGGCCTCCTAAAGTGCTGGGATTACAGGCATGAGCCACCGTGCCCTCGGCCATGATACGCTGTTTTTAAAATGCTTTTATCTTAATTTCCTTTAAGTATCCTCAATCATCTTTATTTCTTGGCCCAGCAAACCCTTTTATCTTAGACATGACAAAGGTCCTGTTTATTCCAAATTAGATGAATTGTTCATGTGTTCTGCGTAAGTAATGGACACTAATGTAGCTTTATAGAACTTGCAAAACAATTAATGACTATTGTTGGTTTAGAGTTTGATATGGAGACGTGGATTTTTTTGAACCACCTGCAAATGACTTTGTAAACAGTTTAAATATATTTCACTGCACCTGAGTAAAAATTGTCCTTTTACTATTCTTACAATCATTATTACAAAAGCTATTTAAATTACTGTTTAATTGCATCTGTACTACTTAACTAATTTAATGTAAAATTAAACTTTTAATGTGTGACTAAATCTCCTTAAGATCGTAACCTTATAACCCTCTCCCTTCTCCCCTCAACAATTTCAGCACCTAACAGAGGTAACCAGCAATAATGGCTGAGGATAAATCATGTTGTACTCTTGCTGGGTATTTTTTTCCATACAGATATAACTGCGTGTGCTATTTTGGAGCTTGTTCTTCATAGTACACACAGGATGCCTCAGTTTGCACCACTGTCTCCATGCTAAGTGGTATCAGGAACTAAAGTGGCATTTTTATCACTGACTTAAAATTCCTCCTTATCAACTACCATTGCCAGCTTTGCCACTTTTGGGGAAGCTGGTGTGGCAGGCTCCATCTTCCTTCCCTACTTCTGTTCTTTATCCCAGAGCTTAGGAGAAGGGGCATCTCTCGAACACAAGGGAGGCTTGGAGGGTCCTTGCTCTGTGCAAAGCCCCTCCCAGCCAGCCAGCTTCCCTCTAGAGCCTTCCTGATTAATCACTCACTCCACAGTCTCCTCTCGCTGAAGTCGCTGCAGCTAAGCCAAGCGGTAGCAAAGACTTGGATCTAATATTGAAAATTCAAATTTAATTCCCCCTCCTAATGCCTAAAAAGGTTGCGATTTGGCTCCAGTTCTTGACAATGGCCTTTCATAGCATCTCACCAAGTGGATTCTCACAGCATTAAGGTGCCATCTCTGCATTTGACTTCAGGGCAAGCTTATTCGCACTGAATAAGCAGAACCAGTTCAAGGAACAGAGGCTATTTACTGGGCGTTGGGGTGGCCCGAGAGAGTGGGCACACATGCCACCTTCCCCAATTCACCTCTCTGTATATAAGAAGGATAATAATTCCATCTTTAAATGTTCCAAGTAGCTAAGCAAACTTGTTGGGAACCTTCCTTCAAGCTTTAAGAGGGAAGTCGCATCCTATCAGATAGATCTTTATTTTCTGCTTCAAAACCTAATGAAGAAGAATCCTTTCCTACTCACGCTTCCCCGATGTGGGGTGAGAATGAAGTCATGCTTTGGCAAATGTGGTCCCTGAGACCATCTGTCCCTTGGACAGCATCACATACCTGCCCAATTCCTGCTCCTCGTGGAAGCATCTGGGTTAAGTAAGTGTGCACAGACAAGCTGAGAATTTGGAATTGTTTCTTTCCACTTAAGACTTAGAGATCTTTGCTTTTGTTCTTGTTTTCTACATCTTATTATGTCCTATTTGGTTCTCTTCAATTCAAAAAGTGTTTTATAATAGTCAAATAGCCTCTATCCTGTGCCTGACTTTGTGTTTTAGGGACACCGCATAGGGACAATTTAAGCCCAAGAGCAGCCCACAGTGTGCTCACAGTCCAGGGAAGAGATGGCCATGTAGACAAAGAAGACCCACAAGCTTACAGAGCCATACTATCTGGGATTGTCACTGGCATTTCATTTTCCTAGCATGAGTTTCTCTGAAGTTGTTCTGTATTTCCAGTACTTTCTCTTTGGAGCATCAATTGAGTAGGATTGAATGCCTAATAAATTAGCCAGCCTGGATGCGACAAGATTTTCTCAAATCACAGTAGATCATCAGCCACCAGTGCCATTGCCATTGGCTTTTCCTTGACCAATTGTCATTGCTGATAATTAATTACAGCTCCTAAATCCAAAGTATCATTCTAGAGATAACAAATAACAGAAAGCTTTTCTGTTGGATTCTCTCTTTCTTTTATTGTGAAATCCCTTCCCTTCCCTTCTCCCAGAGAGCTCCTGCAATGGGTCTTTGTATGCAAAATTCTAATTCTCATTCTTAGATCTTGCATGCCTTTTTTCCTCTCCTACACTGGAACCTTTGTTTTATTTCTTTATATTGTCTATTATTCCAACACTAAAAGGAAATAATTCCATGAACATTGACCTTGGTATGGGCAGAATGTTAATTAACACTGGGAGAAATGCCAGAGTGCCTTCAGGTGCCGTCCAAGAAACAATTGTTTTACTTTTAATTGCAAAGTTCTGCATAGAAAGTGAGGAGAAGAAGCAGGTCCTCATTGTTGAATAAGACAGCTGAAAGAGGGCCAACTCTGGGGAGTGGCTTTCTTAGCCAGGGCATTCTGCTAGGTAAAAGCCTGGTTTTGATTTTTTTTTTTGGAGACAGAGTCTTGCTCTGTCACTTAGGCTGGAGTGCAGTGGCACGATCTTGGCTCACTGCAACCTCTGCCTCCTAGGTTCAAGCGATTCTCCTACCTCAGCCTCCCGAGTAGCTGGGATTACAGGCGTGCACCACTACACCCAGCTAATTTCTGTATTTTTAGTAGAGACAGGGTTTCACCATGTTAGCCAGTCTGGTCTTGAACTCCTGACCTCAAGTGATCCGCTTGCCTCGGCCTCCCAAAATGCTGAGATTACAGGCATGAGCCACCGCGCCCAGCCTGATCCTAATTTTGTTGTGAATTGTGGTTTTGATGCAACAAGAACTCATAGGTAAAAATGGTTGCTCCCAAAAAGGAACTGTTTTTGATCCTTTAGTAATTACTAAAATTACTAAATAAAATAAATCAAATAATGTGCTTAAGGGAACGCAGTCAAGGTTTCCAGTTCTTACTCTGCAACAAAGATGAGAGACTAGACTTGTTGCTTTTTTTTTTTTCCCCTAGACCTCAGGTTCCCTTATCAGAAAAATGAGAGGGTGGGTAAGTTCCAGGTGTCTCAAGCATTTTGGGGGAGATATGCATCCAGTGTTGTACTGATCAAAGCCAAACTCTCCCACAGTCAACCCTGGGCGGCCAGGCAAACTATATCCCCATCTTGGAGTTTCATGAGGTGTAATTAAAATATTAATGATTCTGAAAGTCCTGCAAGAAAGAAACTTGTTTAAATGTACATGATTCTTCTTTCATTCCATTCACTTCCTTCTCAAATATTTTATAGGAATATCAAAAAGGGATGGATATGAATGGGCTACATGCCTAAACTATGGTAATTCAAGTCAACAACCCTATTGTTTCACTTTGCTAGGGTTGCCATGACAAAGTACAACAAACTGAGCTGCATACACAACAGAAATGGATTCTCTCACCATTCTGCAGGCCGGAAGTCTGATATCAAGGTATTGGCAGGGCCGTGATCCCTCTGAGGGCACTAGGGGGCTCTCCTTTCCAGTTCTCTCTTCTTGAATAGTGGTGAACTTTTGGCATTTTGTGGCTTGTAGCAGCAGCGTAACTACAATATTTACGTGAGGTCCTTTCTGGGTGTGTGTCTTTGTGTCTCCAAATTTTTCTTTTTCTTAGGATACCAGCCATCTTGAATTGGGGTTCTGTACATGTGCAGTGGCCCTAGGAGAGTCAAGATTTCAACCTATGGGTTTTGGCAGGGGACACAGTTCAACCTGTAACACAAGTGCTCAGCGCGTTTCCCCAGGTGGCTTCTGTGTCCTGCTTTCCCACCCCCTTTCCCATTTCCCACTTATTTCCAGCCTCCATCACCTCTACCACGGATGTTCTGCCTTCCAGTTGGTCTCCTGGCATGTCCTATCAGCTCCTTTAATCTAATGGCCGTATTGCACCTCATAGGATTTTTCCAAATGCAGTTCTGATCCTCTCTCATCTCCACCTGTCCTTTGGTCTCCCTCAGTCTTGTAACTCCTCCCTGGCTTCCCACTATCCTTGGGATAAAAACTTCAAATCCTTAGCTGTATATGCTTCTGCAGGCTTATCTTTCACTGTGTTCTACCACCTGCCTCCAGTGGTCCCGCCATTCTCCCAAGGCCTCTGTCATTTCTTTTGCACCTGCTCTTCTACCTGGAACACTGACCTCCTCATCAGCCTTTGCCTGGCATCCTCCAGGCACTGACTGTTTCTCCTAGGGGAGCTGAGAACATGTCTGCTTTTTATCTGCCATATCTAAAGCTCCTGGCTTAATATGTGGCATAAGGTAGGAGCCCAGTAAACATTTGCTGAGTGAGTGAATGAAAGAATTAATGAATGACCCAAACTCTGTACTAGATTGCAGAGATAAATGCAAGAATTGGATATGATCACTTTCCATGAAAGATAGATGGGGAGGTAATGGTCATAATGTGTGTGCTGATGAACTTGTTTTCAGAGTGTGGTCACTAGTTATAGCTCTAAGAATAGAAAGGCAATTGCCTGTGGGACAGAGGAAAAAGTGTGGGAAAGATTCCAATGAATGCTTCATTTGAGCTCAGCACAGAAGAAGAAGTCAATGGTAGAGTTGGCCGTGTTTTTATTTGCCTGGCCACCATCCCTAGCTAGTTATTCTGGGAATAACATTAAATCAGTTTTCTTGGGGGGACTTTTCCCCTCAATTCTTTGGTCCATTTGGTTCTGATGGTGCAAACTTATGTGACTGTTTTCAAACTTGGCCACTAATTCGATGAGTATGGGGACCCCAGGCTTATACCTAAGCTGTCCAGGACAGACCCTACCCCTTCCTCCTGAAAACAGCATGAACCGCAGCCCTGGTCTTCAGAGTCCACAGTCCTGGTCTTCAGAGTCCACGGCCCTGGTGTTGTTCAGAGTCCACAGCCCTGGTCTTCTTAGTCCACAGTCCTGGTCTTCAGAGTCCACAGCCCTGGTCTTCTTCAGAGTCCACAGCCCTGGTCTTCT